>NC_057807.1:363692293-363740374 GCF_018294505.1 Triticum aestivum
GCCTAGAGGGCTGGCCGGGGCGGCGGTGGCGAGTTGTTTCGGGGCGGCGAGGCGGCGCTGGGGCAGGTGATTCGGCCGGTGGTGGCTGGCAGCTCAGGGGGGTGCAGGTTGAAGATGAACTGCAGGCCCTCCCTAAACTACATGTCAAGTGCCTCTCTGCTACCATTGCGTTCAGTTTCGACAGTAGCATTCAGATTCCACAGTAAATTTCAGTTTTGACACTTAAGTTCAGAGTCAACAGTTTTTACCTCATCTGTTGTAGTCAGGTGGTTTTTGGTGATGTTAATTTTACATCCATTTTACATCATTTATTGGAGATGCTATTAGAATCCCACTTGAGATTGACGATGTCTGTCTTGTGCTGCTTCAGCCTTGACGTCTTACGGCTCATCGGAGCTGCTCCAACGACAGAATGATCCATGACAACAGAGCAGTGCCCTGGACGCCGTCTACAGATTCCTCAGATCTTCCTCCACACCTCCGACAGCCACCTCTGCCTCAACTGCTTCGGCAACCAACCCAATGATGCCGAGGTCGTCACGGCTACGGCAAAAAGATTGTACACTTGTTGCATCACTTATTACTATACATTCACGTCGATCCATTAGGGCTATTTTGGTTCAACAGAAAAACATAGCAATAGGGAATTTTCCAATGGCACTCTACTATTCAATTATTCATGCATTTTGTTGAAAGGAATGAAGCAAAACATCCACCTAGACCTACTTTTCAAAATCCTATGCATGAAAACAAGACCAAGTGCATTAGTGCCAGAATAACATTCTAACTGTACACGCTTTCATATGGTTTCTCTTTATTTTGTCCATGTTTCTTTGCATTCCTCTGCTCTTCCAATTCCTGTAAACCAAAGACCCAAGTTGACAGAAATCCCGTGTTTACAAATGCTTTGTTTACCCTGTGCATTTTCCTATCCTATTCTGGTGTTTTTCCTATCCCTGCGTTTTAAGAATCATGCAAGCCAAATGAGCCCTTACAGAATTACTTCAGTTACAGGTACGCGTCGAAGGGAACTTTGTGTGGTTTGTCCTGCTCCTGCCGCGACATCGTCCACCTCACCTGAGTTGCTTCAACGACAGAAGCATCCACCAAACCAGATATCACGACTCCTGACCGTCTTTCGCCACCTCAGATCTCCTTCCCTACCGCCGGCACCCACCCCAACGGCATCACCATCATCGACTCAGCAGATGAACCTGAGGAGTACACGGGTCCACAAGAGAGCTGGCACTCTTTTGTTTCTTCTTATGTTATGCATTGCTTAAACTTACCTGCTACTTTATCGTCCTGTTCAGCTCTTGGACTCCCAACTCAGGTCCAAATTAATGTTCAAACTTCAGTTCTAAATTAGTTGTGGGGCACATATCGAGGCAGCAATGAATAGTATGTCTGTCTAATATCTGGTTCACCTAGGGTATGCCTATGTTGTTCATCTTGGGTGGGGAACAAATAGTAAAGCAATAATCATCTGCCTTTTTATTAATTTAAAGCAATCATCAGCCTGCTATCATTATTTTTGGATCCATCCACTGGTTGTTACCATCACTCTAAATTTTTGCATGCTATCCTTACATAATCTCACCATATTTTTTCGTATGCATGTCAGATATTGTACACAGTCATGCTGAACATGTAGAGAAAAAGCAAAGAGTTTTGCGCGGCAATAAAATGTCATGCAGACATCGCGCCATGGTGGGTTCAATGGCAAACCCTCCCCACCCCTCTCCAGATTGTAATCCAGAGGAAGATATCTGTTCTGAGGCGGATTCAGACGCTGCTGACCACTCCTATTTACCCCCTAAGGTGTTTGCTCTACCTTGGCATGATGATGTTAGTCATATCATGCATATGTTGCCTTGCAGTGCCTACTTTTGACATAATATATGTCATCTGCTTAGTTTAGACATGTTCTGTAATGCCACCTGTTTAGTTTCTATATCATATATGAGAATTATGTAGTCTCATGTCTTTTAGCCAGCCATAATATATGTGAAATGTGCAATGCCATCCTGTTTAACCAGGCATCATATATTTGAATGATATCTTGCCCATCCTTTTCTTCATTACATATACATTGGTCGACAATGTTTGTACATTAAACTACTCTTCCTGTGAATCAGCCATTTGGGTGGGAGATGGAAAAATCTGGAGTGAAAACAAGGCCTTCAGAGCAGACAGTGCTACCTGTCGAAGCAGATCTCTTGTTGGGTCCCGATAGCTCCTCAGAGATGGATTCAGAGATAGATGACCAGTCCTATTCCCCTACTGAGGTGTATGCTCTAAGTTGGCACGGTTATACGGTTCATATCATGCATATGGTGTCTTGCATTGCATAGCTTAGACATCATATACACAATATTCAACACCATGTTCTTAGTTCAGACATCATATTGAATGCCCTCTGTTTAGAATATAAATCACATATGTGAATTAAATGATGCAATCCTGATTACTTAGATAACATGTAGGTGAATTATGTCATGCAATCCTGTTTAGTTATTCATCATATCTTTGAATTATGTTATGCTATGCTATCCAGTTTAGATAGACATCATATATGTGAAATTATGTCATGCTATCCGTTTTAGTTAAACAATATACATGCCAACTATTTCATGCCCTCTTTTTTCCACACTATCTATTGCATCTGTCTCTCATACAATGTCTGTACATTCAACTATGTTTCATGTTTATCAGCCATTTGAATTGGAGCGGGTGATGCCAGTATCTAGCGGAATAAAAACACAGTCTTCAAATAAATCAGTGCTACCTCTTGGTGGAGATAGCACCCCGGCTGTACAAGCACAAGAACCAGCCCTACCACACATAACCCAAACTCTCGCAGATTGTACCCCTACTGTGATGGACAGAGAACCAGCTTCACCCAATCTAACCCCAACCCCAGCCGATAGTAACCCAGTTCCTGTTGACACAACACCATCTCCACCACAGAGCTCCCAAACAAGAGCAGTTAGTAAGGCAGCTCCAGTGCCCAAAGGGCCAGTACTATCACGGCGAACCCCAGCTCCACCAGTTAGTACGCCTATTCCTGTGGAGGAAGCACAACCAGCCAGTCGTAGTTTAGCATCTATCGCATTTGATGTTGTTAAATCGTATGTGCGTATCTTCCCATCTTGGAAATATTATACTGAAGATGAAGGAAAATACCAGTTGCAGGTGTTTGTCCAGGAGTTATGTGTAAGTAATGTTATTCATGGCAATTACTTTGCTTCGTCCCATACACCCTACCTCCATGATGGTTATAATACAGAAAATTTTCCCATTTTTCTCTATAGAGAAGGACCGATTTGGAAACTAAGGATGACGTAACCTGTGCTAATACCTCTGCTATCTTCAAGAATGCTTGGTGGCAGTATCGGAATTACCTGAAGAAAACGTACTTCACCGGCAAAGAAACTCATCAAATTCCCTTACGTTCTCCTGAGACACATTTACTGGATGATGACTGGGAACGCCTTGTTCTGTACTGGTCCCGAACCAAGAATGTGGTAAGGTCTATGAGCTCATTTTCTAGTTTTAAGTATTATATTCTTGCATCTTACTGTACTCTGTTCATGTAGAACAAGTGCCTAAACCTGAAGAACAACTGTTCTAATTTAAGATTCCATTGCTATCATAGTTCAAAAAAGCTCTAGGCGTTATTTGCCACCGCCTTGCACTTTACTGACCAAAGCGCATGCTTATTCTCAGTTATGCACAGATTAAGCGTAGTTATGCGCAATGCGTTTTGCCAACGCCTAGAGCCTAGGCGCGCTTAAGCGCTCGCTTAGGCGCGCCTTTTTTAACTATGATTGCTTTGCTCTTGTATCACTGTATTTACTGATACAAACTTATTTTTAAATTCAAGGATCCAATCGAAACTCCAATGGCACAGCAAGTATGTTCACGCATGTTTCTTTAACAGGTTTGCTCTTATCAATAGCTCTTTTGATTTCAATTTCAATTGTGTATACAGTTGACTTTCATATCATGCACATTACTAGTATCACAACAGAGCCAATAGTGTTGTTGTACATGTAGACCCGTGGTACCCATCTAAAATCTTGTTGTGCCGTGTAGTTTCCCACGCTTTGTATTCTTTCACTACTGCTTTGTCTTGAACTGATATGATTTGAACCGTGTCTCTATTTTGATTTGGCAAGACAATGCAGTGACCATAGGACATAGATATATGTTTGTTTGATGCTTTTATTATGTACTAGTACTTGGCAATAGAAGACTTGGTAGTTTAATATTGTCCACCTTACTAATGAACTGGTTCACCGAAATGAGTTTCATATACTAGTACATGCTAAACTTGTTATGTGTCTGCTTCTTTCTTCTTTTAGAATGCTGATAGAATATTGGGGAAGAGTGCCTTATTAAGCAATGGTAAAGGAAGTAATGCAGATAAGGTTCAGGATAGTGACACATCCTTGTTGGTCTCCAACAAAGCTGATAAAACAGCTAAGGAAGACTATCTTGAAGACAGCGAGACAACCCCAAAGTCCTGTCTTGGTTTAGTGTTCGAGTTACTGGCCACTACCACTTGCACAAGCTATTCAAAATCACTGTACGAATCAGTTCGGTTTCTTGAGTCTCAACTACAAGCTGAAAGACATCGATCAGTTGTGCTGCGACAAGAAGCGGAAGGACTGCAGAAGTCCCTGGAGCATTCAGATGCATACTTTCTGGTGCAACAGCAAGCGTTGGAGGATTTTAGCACCAAACAGGACAAAGCTAATCAGCTTGCTAAGCTTATTGCCAGCATGGTGGACACCCAGGATAACGTTTCTTGAGCTCTTCTGAAGTTGTTTCAGTTATGCTCTTGTTTTGCTGCCGCGTTTATTTGCACTGGTGGCCAATTTTGACGACCAGTGTATGTAATATGCTGCTTTATTCCCTATATTTGCACTGGTGGCGAACTTTGATGCCTAGTGGATGTAATATGTGTAATAGGGGTAATAGGCTAGCCTTAATTGCTTGCTTATTTATTTCCTTATTGTCTTGTTTAGTTGTTTGCTTGTAGTCACTGCAGTTCTTTTTCTGTGTTTTTCTAGTGGCCACAATAGCCTATTTTTGGTAACTAGGCCAAAGTAATCATGGCAACACACGGACTGTTGTAACCATGGGCCTCCTGCAGGCCGTATGATCCATGGGCCTTCGTTCAACCGATGGATCCTACATTCGACCGTAGGACCAGGCCTTCTATGCGGGCCGTAGGATCCATCGGCCTTCTATACGGGCCTTAGGGATCAATGGGCCTTCTACGGGCCGTAGGGTCCATGGGCCTTCTATGGGCCGTACGATTCATGGGCCTTCTACGGGCCGTACTATCCATGGGCCTCATACGGGCCGTAGGATCCATGGGCCTTCTATGGGGCGTATCATCATTTCGCCAATTTCACCACGGGCCTTCTACGGGCCATTAACTTGGGCTGAGAAAGCCGAAAGATACACTGTTCATTACGGGCCAGTTTCACCATGGGCTGTTAATGGGCCAAGAGTTACAAAGGTCCTCATATGGGCTAAAAGAAGTCATGGGCCACACATGGGCCGGAAGTTAAAATGGGCTGAATCATATTGGACGGCCCAGATGACGCTACTCGGCCTAATTCGGATAGGGCGTAAGCCCTGTGTTAGCGGGCTGTAAATGGGCTATATGCGAACAGGCCGTTAACCGGCTTTTCGTGGGTCGGACCGCCACCTTTTGACCAAGTCGAACGGGCCGGCCTTTTCATAGGAATGGGCCTCTGTTGGGTCGTGCCACGTGTCGCCGTATCATAGGCGCCTTCGGTCCAATGAGCGGATGACATCTGCCCCAACGGTGAGCCGACACGTGTTTCCTCCGGCAAATGATTATTTTATATGTGGAAAATTCCCATTGGTCGGGGCTCTTAATGGGTTATCGTATCCAAAACCCGACCCGATAGCTTAACGGCGTTCCGTTACGATGGATGCCACGTGTCCGTCACGCTTGACGAAAGCACTTCTGTGACGCTCGATTTATCGTCATGGTAGTGGACACTTCCGTGATGATAATTTTGGTAATGTCATGGAACACTTCTACGACAACACATGTATGACTATCTTGATTCTGTCATAAATTTGTCATGGATGTACATGCATGACAAAAAATGCGACCTACCGTGAAAAACACATATCATCACGGAAGTGTATTTTTTTGTAGTGAATGGATGGCTACCTTTGTTTCAATATCTATAAGGTTTGGATGAAGAGCAAGAGCCAAGTGTGCGGTTCAAGCAAAGAAGTATCAGCCAAGAGGAAGAGGGACAAGGACGAAGTTGAGTGCGTGGATGAGGACTCCGAGTAAGGTGGTTGTGTCGTTACTCATGGTGGTTCTAATGCAGTGTCTACCAGATTAGTTGCATAGTTTATTTTTAGGTGTGCTTAGATTAATTTCAGGGGTGTGTTGTGCTGAGCCCCCAGCAGAACTATGTTACGTACATACTAGTATTTCTTTAATAGAATTTAGCACCCCATTTAAGCACGTACTAGCATTTTTAATAGTACTATATGCATAATTTGGCGACGATCCATCGATACTACAACCGTACAAAAGTTTTGCTCCATGGCGCAATCCATCGATACTACTACTGTACAGAAGTATACATTTTTTAAAAGGCTAGAGGGCGGGGAAGTCTAGCTTGGTCAGTTTCACAAGAGGCGAGGGCCTTTGTGATTTTACGGCTCATTACTGCTGTCAAATAGAATAGTACTGCACCACCCGCTGCACGCCCGGCTGAACATGCCTCCTCGCCTCCATCAAACCCCTCCGTTAAACCCACATGCAAACCGAGAATCCTACTCCGGCCACACGTCCATTCATGAGCGGGCCGGAATTAAACACAACACCGGCCAAGCTCCTCCCATCCGCCCTCAGTTTAAACGAGGCCAGACGCCAGCCAAGCTCCTACCATCCGCTCTCTATTTACACGAGGCCAGACAGACAGCGGGCAAGAATCGCACCCCTCCGCCGCTCCCCCATCTCCTCTTTCACCATTTCCTCCCCTCTTCCGATGGATTTCGAGGAGCCGTTCTCCAGCATATTACCCGGCTGGGTGGCCCGCCGAGCCCTCCGGATACGGGAGAGGCCGCTCGGTGCTTCACCAACCTCGCTTGGCCTGACGAAGCCAGTTGCCGCCCCAAGCAGGCGCGTGGTTCAGCAACTCGCCACTCCAGTTTAGCTCGATGAGGAGTGGCGAGTTGCTCCACACTGGCACGACGGGGAGCACGCCGGTACGGGCATCATTGCTGCCGCGTCATACCGCGCCACCAGAGTCTGCGGTGGCCGCGCCTCCCGTGTCCGTGGGCGCGCCTCCCGTGTCCGTGGGCGCGCCTCCCGTGCCTGCGGCAGTGCCATGTAGGCAGAGACAGAAGACAAGTGTGTGGAGAGCGACGAGTCGGTGGGCAGCTTCTCCGTGTCCGCCGCCATCATTGAGGAGAAGTATAACACGGGAGGCCACCGCCACTTGGGACCCATGAAGGCCACCGCCGAGGCGACGACTGCGCATTCAGGTGGTTTCTTTGCTGCTTCGTCTCTTCCGAGGACCTTCGTCGACCCCGCAAGTGTCTGACGGACATGAGGAACACAAAGGGATCCGCGGGCGGCCATTTTGATCATGTACTCCCTCTCCAGCTGGCGGGAAATATTTGTTCTAAGCATGGATAAATTGTATGTATCTATAACTAAAATAAGTCTAGATACATCCATTTCTAGGACAAGTATTTCCGTACGGAGGGAGTATTAATTATACCAAGAGAGCCGGATTGGCACCGCTTAGTTCATGTAAATGTAATGAAATCCATCATGTTTATATGAAGATCTGGCTTTTTATATGAAATCCTTCATGCTTATATGAAATTAGTCCGTGTTTGCACGAATTTCATCTGGTTGGTTAGAGTTGTGAAAATGTATGCCGCTGGCGTTTGATGTCGTCCTCCACGGAAGGAAGCGGGAGGAAATTTGTCGGCTGCCGTTGGAGATGCTCTTATGCTGGAAATAATAGAGTGACATCCAATCCATTTGAGTTAATTGCGTGTATGATTGTCCCTCTATAAAAAGTTAATTGCATGTACAGTGTACACGTGACTTGCAGGGTGGCTACAGGTTCGTACAGAAAGTTAAAAAGAAACAAGTCCATCCTTAATCTTGTATTCTAAGTACTCTGTGGGTTCCACTGTCAGTAAAGTAGCGAAAGAAGTATATATTAAATAAGTAATATATAATATAAAAATCTAAAGTTAAAGACAGAATTCGAACTCATGTCATCGTGTTGCGAGCATCCGGCGCTAACCAATCCAGCACATTTTTGTTGTAGACCATGTTGGAGATATATCTCCATGCCTACTCTTATACTCCATCTGTTCCTAAATATTTGTCTTTTTCAGATTTCAAATGGACTACCACATACCGATGTGTATGTAGACATATTTTAGAGTGTAGATTCACTCATTTTGCTTCGTATGTAGTCACTTGTTGAAATCTCTAAAAAGACAAATACTCCCTCCGTCCGGAAATACTTGTCATCAAAATAGATAAAAGGAAATGTATCTAGACGTATTTTAGTTTTAGATACATCTCATTTTATCCATTTTGATGACAAGTATTTTCGGACGGAGGGAGTATTTAGGAACGGAGGGAGTATTTAGGAACGGAGGTAAAAAATAGAGCTAGTGATGATGGTGTATGTGCCATCCTGCAATATAGGCCGTCGGATTTATATCTAACGGATAGGAAGGAAACTATGGCAATTTTGCAAAAATATACCCACACCCCTCTCCACGTTCGCAAATAAGGCCTTCCCTCGTTCATCCTTTTCTCTCACAAGATAAACTACTCATACAAATGCATCTTGATGTTCCGTGCAACGCACGAGCATCTAGCTAGTTTCTTTTAAAATAGTTACTTCGATAATTGGGTTGAAGTGATATATTTTACGTCTTCCCCAAATGATTTCAGATTCACTAGTAGTAACAAAGAAAAGGTTGCCTTGTTAATTAACAAAAAACAGGGTGAAAACTATCACATGAGGCCGGTCAAAACAAGGCACACTGGGTTCAGCGTCATCGTCACTACAGATGTGCGCGCACGAGAAGTCTACATATCGAGGGGGCTACTGAGCGAGGCATAGAGACAAAATGTTTGAGAGAGAAACCAATTTACAGATTACGATCATATCGAGTTGTCACCCTTCTGCTGTCATTGTTGGGGTGGGGGGGAGGGGGAGGGAGAGAAAGACGTATCGAGAGTGTGCGCGGCAGGCACAGAGGCACAACTAGCGAGTGTGTGTGTTTGAAAGAGGAGTAGATAGATTACTATCAAGATCGAGGTGCCACCCTACTCCTTTGGTGTCGGGTAGTGTGTGTGTGTGTGTGTGTGTGTGTGTGTGTATTTGAGAGAGGCGCCAGTCGATGGATTAGTATCAGGATCGAGGTGTCACCCTACTCCTTCGGTGTTGGGAAGTGTGTTTTGGGGGGGGGCAGTGACACTTACATATCTCTACTCTTATAAAAAACAGAGTTGGTGATGATGGTGTTCCTGCCATCCTACAATATAGTCCATCTGATTTATATCTGACGGATAAGAAGGAAACTATGGCAATTTTGCAAAAATATACCCACACCCGTCTCCGCATTTGCAAATATGGCATTCCCTTGTTCATCCTTCTCTCCCACAAGATAAACTACTCATACAAATTCATCTTGATGTTCCGTGCAATGCATGGGCATCTTCCTAGTAGGGAGAAGGTGTTTGTGTGACACATATGTAGCTATATTAAGGGATAGGTACATAGCATTTATGCGAGGCATACTTAAAGCATCACGAAGATAAACAAACAGTGTGCATTCAAGTGTGAGAAAAATTGAAGCGAGAAACAATGTGCGCGCACGCGTGTGTGCGTGTGTGTATGTGTGTGTGTGTGTGAGAGAGAGAGAGAGAGAAAGAGAGAGAGATAGCAAAATCTCAAAAAAAAGGTGCTCTGCTGGAATCCCATTGTATGTATTCATATGGTTCTAGAACTCAAGTTAACCTTAGGCATATGTGTTAGAGAAATTATTATACTTTGAGACATTAGTGGCTGTGGGTGGGCGGAATTAAAGGGGTGGGCGTGTTAGACAGAGAGAGCGTGTGTGTTTTTGTGTGAGAGACTTGCAGGATGGGGTAGAAAGACGAATTCTAACCTTGACAGAGGGAGAGAAATACACGAAGTGCGCGTGTGTGATTCAAATGCCCACAGGGACATGAGATATGTATGCGTGCGAGAGAGATTGCACAATTCATTCACGTATCATTATCTAGCGATCATGGACGTGCATTGCTTGAACATAAATCAATATCTACTTCGTATCGTGGCCAAAGGTACAATATCGATTCAACGCTATAAAGATTGGACACTCACATATCACAATTTTTCTATTTAAGTAAACCTTTTCAGTTGTGCATGCCAAAGTTACAGTGGTGTTTCTTCAAACAACCAATGTAGCTATCATGTACATGCACCATTGTTACTCTTGCATTCAAATTCATTAGTCTTGGATGATTTAAGGTTCTATTATGAAGTAATATATGTAATATTCATATATGAATTCAACGGGTACGCAATTTATGAAATGGAGGCTATGTAGTCATATGAGGTAACACTTTTAAGTAGCGGACTACAATATGCATTATGTTTAAAGTAAATAACCAATGGCACTAAATTATATATTTGCACGAGAAATACATAGGTTGAGCGTTTGATCCATTTTTTGTGAACGCGCCACTACACCCGTACTATAGGCCGTGCCCGTGTGAACGTCCAAGTTATCGGCGCATCATCCCGAGCTAGGAAATTTGAATCAGGGGGGCCGATTGCAGTCAAAATAGGTTGGGGAGGGCCAAAGCATAGAAAAAAAATAGACTTTAAGCATAACAAAATTGCTAATTACGCACTATTCATCAGTGAATTAGCAGCAAACTCCTAATGTCAGGGGGCCAGGGCCCCTGCTGGTCCCCCCTGTCTCCACCACTGCACCAGTTATTAACTGCTGAAGCATGCCCCGTGTACATAGTCTAGCATGACCTTCCCGCTAGCACGGTCCAAAATTAGTTGAAACTGGATACGAACGATCCCGCGGGCGGCAAAATCTCCCGCCTCCTTCTAAAATTTCCACCACCTTAGTCTTTAGCATACGAAATTCCCCTTTTGTCCTTGGTGCATGGAGACCAATAGTTACAATACCGCCCTCATCTACATAATAGGTCGGGGCTGTTATGGTAATTTCTGGTTCCTCCCACTACACGGCACCCCCATTTCCTCTCCCCCTCCCGCAAAAACGACTAACTGCACATCACCAGAGCATCTTACATCACGCCGTCTGTACTTCATCGGCCTTTCTCCCCTCCCCTTCCGAAACCCTAGACTACTCATCCACCGGCATACCAGAGCCCATTCACTGCTAGCGGCGTCCACCTCGCCGGATCTGCTTTTGCGGCCACATCTACCCCTCCTACCTCCCCTAGAAACAAGTAGAGTGCTCATCCAGCACTGTACCACAGCCCATTCAGTGCAGGCCTTGTCCACGGCACCGGATCTGCTTCGCCGGTACTCTCGTCAACCACCGCGCACCTGCAGCGGCTCATTCATACTCCCCACCGGAGACGCTTCGTCCACACCCCGCGGAGCCGCCCCACCGATGACCCCATTGATAGCCTCTGATCCTGTTTGCCGACACATTCCTCAACCCTACCGGAGTCGTGTCGCCGACACCATCGTCAATCCTACCGGAATAGCTTCGCCTATACCATTCGCAACCCTACCGGGGCCGCTTTGCCAACTCACAAGTCCACGGCCTCAGATCCACTTCCGTGCACCCTCATTCAACCTACCGGAGCAGCTTCTGACGCCCCATCCACGGTCGCAGATCCGCATCATCGACACCATCCTTAACCCAACCACCGAAGCAGCTTCTGACGCCCTGTCCACGGCTGCAGAACCGCATTGTCAACACCATCCTTAACCCAACCACTGGAGCAGCTTCACCTACGCCCTCGTCCATGGCCACAGATCCGCTTCGCCCACACCGTAGTCCACCCTACCGGAGCCACTCCACAAACACCCTACTCGACGGTTCTAGATCTCCTTGCCGGACCCCAACAACCAACGCAACGTCATCACCCTTGACGTTTCTAACCTGATTCCCACATCATGGCAAGATGCCAAGCACCCGCCACGGCCTAGGTACTTGTCACCTTTAAACCTGTCCAGCATCACCTGCCCGATGTACTTCAAATATACTAACAGGTCGCTGTTACCTATTATGCAGCTAGAAAAAACTACAAGGACGATGTTTCTTATGGATCTAACAGCTTGGCCAACCAAGATCCTGGACTGAGGCATTGCTATGATAATGTAAGTGCGTCTCTCTCTCTCTTGTATTGTTTCGTGCCTGCCAGTGTGCTTTGCAAGGATTTTCTACCAGTAATCCCTTTGTGCAGACAATGATTTCTACTACTGGCTGCTAAATTAGATATGTAGATGTCATACATGATACTACCTCATACCTCCGTTCCTAAATATAAGTCTTTCTAAAGATTCCACTATAGGCTACATACGAAGCAAAATGAGTGAATCTACACTCAAAAATGCATCTATATACATCTGTATGTGGTCCATACTAGAATCTCCACAAAGACATATATTTAGGAACAGAGGCATTACATTACACAAAACCATAGGTGGCATGTAGGAATTCCAGTGCACTACATTAGGCTCCCTTAGAGTGCCTGCTAGTCCATCACACAGAGTCATGGCTAGTTTATGCTATGCACACAATCATTAATTTGTGGTTTAAATATGCGCAAGGGATATGAAATGTATTATCATGTAGAGATGTCTGAAATTAGCTGTGTCAACTTGCATATAGGGTTACACAATGAAAAAGTACAAGATGTATGTGGCAATTTCATGGAACATCGCAAAAAAAGGAGAGGCAGCAGTGAGCCTATACAGTGTGCTATGGTACGTCACTCCTCCATAGCGATCATCGTGACATGTTATTTGTATGTCAGTTCTATTGACCAAGTTTCTTAGGGATAATTATTACGAGTTACCCTAAGAAAATAAGCACCTGTGAATATAAGCTCCATGTAATAAGCCAACCAGTTCTTTTCATTGTGTTTTCAGCTTATCTTTGGTATGATCAGTGAAAAGACTAGATTGCACTATATTTTTTCATTTTGCTGCCCATATGAAAATTAATTTGACTTGCAAACATCACAAATTGAACACAGTGCAATAATTAATATGCTAGGAAAACAGACCATCACTATTGCTCAAAATGCAAATACAAAGATACCATCTACTTGGCACAATCTACTTTGGTCAATGTTTTCCATAGAAAGCCCATTGCCTAATTAAAACAAAGAACGCATGACCCACATTTAAATGAAAACAATTATTTACTGAAATTCAATGGTCCAAGTGGCTGGTTATTATCATATAGCAGCACCACCTGAAAGCATGATATAGCGGCAGCAGCAGCTCATAGCAACTCATCATACAACAGCAGCAGTGTGCAATTCGTCATATACCAGTAGCAGCTCATAGCTATTCATCATATAGCAGCAGTAGGAGTAGCTCATTGCAATTCATCATATAGCAGCAGCAGGAGCAGCTCATAGCAATTCATCATATAACAACAGCAGGAGCAGCTCATAGCAATTCATCATATAGCATCAGCAGGAGAAACTTATAGTAACTCATCATATAGCAGCAGCAGCTCATAGCAATTCATCATATAGTAGCAGCAACATCTCATAGCAATTCATCATATAGCAGCAGCAGCTCATAGCAATTCATCATATAGCAGCAGCAGGAGCAGCTCATAGCAATGCATCATATAGCAGCAGCAGAAGCAGCTCATAGCAATTCATCGTATAGTGGATCAGAATGAAAATTTGGCAAAAAATCATAGGAGATCCTCACCTTGTTGGATGAGCTCATCCTTCAATAGCACCTCAAGGCAACGGCCTGGGAGGAGGGGAGGGGGAATAAGGTGCCTTCTACCACAGTGTGGCATCAGCCGAAGTTGTGCAGCGCCCGCAGGAGTAGTGCGCTGGATGAACCACAGTGGAGCAGCTGCTGGAGACCATGAGAATGAGGGGCGGCGCCAGAGGGAGGGGCAGCCAGGGAGATTTTCCCCTACCCACCGGCCATGTAGCCTAGCTGGATAGAGCATCATCGAGGACCAGGCCAGATGGGACTAGTGGCGACGACTCACTGGAGGAACCCTAGTGCTACAAGCAGGGGATCGAGGTAGAGGGAAAGGGGAGAGGAGATGCAAGCGGGAAGGGCAATGAACGCCTATGTGTTTGTTTTTACTTGAGGGTCAGTTGTGACACGGGCGTCAGCAGTTGCATTTTGAGTGTAATATAGGCAGACAACAAAGTCATTTCACTATTTCCCTTCTCTTCAATTTTTAGTGAGGTTCTACCCGAAACACCCCCCTCCAAAGCAAAATTAGTTAAGCCCAAGCCCATAACTCAAAAATGACTTCTTTACATCTTTTATGGCTTATTTAGACAATAAGCCCTAAAAAGGCGGAATCGAATTGGCCCTTAACCTGCAATTGAATTGTGCGTGCAATGATGAATCTCTCCTGCCTATTATAGTGTACATTTAGGCATCATCATACATGGCATAACCTAATACATGTGCATTCCATTGTAGAATCTGGAATATGCAATGTTTATGTTAGTTTTTACATTGCACATGATGTTTAAATGCCCCTTAAATCTGGTCAGTCAAGTGATGCTCTATAAGCCTCCTTCTTTGCTTTTTTTTCTTGATATGTAAGATTTGCTCACACATCTGTTCAATTGCTTGTTTGCATCAGCTAGCCATACTAGGACTGTTTGCTTTGATTACTTGTTGTTCTTGACCTAACACTCTAACAGAGCTTGTCAATGGTTTAAACACTAAGGGCTGCTGTAGCGGGGCCTTGTCTAACTCATAGGTGACATAAAGGTTTGGCTATACCCTAAAGTAGGCTCTCCAAGAGTACCTGGGGATCCTGTTCGAAGGTATGCCTAGTTTTTACAGAGTGCAGACATAGTAAATGCTCATTTTATTGTGTCCAAGTGCAAGAGATGTGGCATGTTTCATTATGTGGTGTTGTTTTGTGATAATCTCATCCTTTTGTGTTCACAGACTGGAAAGTATGCATATTTATCTTCCAAGGAGACGAGTAACTAGTTTCTGTCACCTTGCAGAGGGGGTGCAATGAAGATAAGATTGAGGATTTCCATGTACAAGATGTTAGGAAGGAGCCTTGCAAGATAAGTAGGACCTGCGCTGAGCCTCTTCAACATGTTAAGGCTAGTCACTGTATCCAACTCAACAGTTCAATTCCTTGTTTGTTTCAGGCATAGTTAATTTGCTCTTTTCAATTGCTTTATTTGTCCTCAGTTAATGAGATGCCCAAAGAATGATGCCTAATGTTGGGTATTTGTATAACTATTAGTTGACATAATTAAAGGCCTTACCATTTAATTACTCTGCCGAAGTGTGCCTGAAGCTTTGAAGTCTATTAACCAACTATTATTGCATCAGGCTCATAATCTAGTTTATACTAGGATAATAATTGCATAGTTTTGCTTGCTGTAGTATGTTTGTATGAAACCCTCTGCTATTCGTTATGCTCCCTAAGACTTTAATTGAGCTACAGAATGGCCAACTGCTTGCTTACTTATACGCAATGTGCTATCTAAATTTGTAACTTATCTATGTTTTGCATTGGGCCCCAACATCATGCTCTTCTGGTGAGCTAAAAGAGATTTCTGTATGCAGGCTGCACAAACTATCTTTTTTATAATTTTTAAAATATCACCTACTTATGCTTCATGACGTGTAACATTATTGTTAGTCCTGTTTTGCCATGTACTCCCTCCGTCACAAAATAAGTGTCTTAAATTTGTACTAGCTCTAGTACAAAGTTGTACTAACCTTGAGACACTTATTTTGGGACAGAGAGAGTACAAAATAGTCTATCTTGCTTGCTTCACTGTTGTAACTATATTTTTGCCATAGTCATGTGTACTTATAGAAACATTTCAGGATGAAGTGACATCAACACAAAGATCTGCGAGCAGTGTGGCATGGCCATTACCGAATGATTATGGATTTGAATTGGAATGTGCTAATGTTCTCGAGCATCAACTAGAGGTGGCAAGACAACGTGTACATGATTCTGAACGTACAATCAACAAGTTGAGACTGGACATGCAGGTATTAGATGCAGGAGTCAAAAAATGAAACAAGACACTAAGGTAACCACGAAGGAATTGGAGATTTTGCAGACTGAAATTTGTGCTATCTGAATCCGCCCAATCCTATTTTCTGAAGAGATTATAGTTCAAATGGAGTTAAGTTGATGCGCGTCCATGATGTATGAGCTGTATTTGCCCAGTGTATGTAATTTGCTGTTTGTGTATGCTTTATTATCACCGGTGCCGAACCATAATGCCCAGTGGGTATAATCGGCTGTAATTTCTTTATTCTATAGTGTAGGTTTATCCTACGTTTCTATGCCTTGGTCTCTTTGTTGTATAGTGTATGTTTTTTAGAGGTGATAGTATAGAGTAGGATAATTCTTTGAATATGCTATATCGTTCAAACGGGGGCCAACTTGCCCAAACCTTGTAGTGACCATGGCCCTCCACGGGCCATACGATCCATGGGCCATCTATAGGACGGAGGATCCATGGCCTTCTATGGGCTGTCAGATCCATGGGCCTTCTATGGGCCGTTAGATCCATGGGCCTTCAATGGGCCGTCGGATCAATGGGCCTACTATGTCCCGTAGGATCCATGGGCTTTCTACAGGACGTCTCATATATGGGCCTTGTACGGCCATATAATGGGTCGTAAACGGGCTAGAGTGGAAATCATACGTTTTATGGGCTGACCATAAAGGGTCGTTAATAGGCCGTATTTGATGATGCTATGAAAATGGCCCAACAAATTAACGTGCCACAAATGGGCCGACTGTATCCACGGGCTGAATTTGGCCCACAAGCAAAAAAGGCCAGTAATGGGCCGTAAGTAACCGAATGTTGGAAATGAGTGTCGGTGTCAAAACCGACGGATCTCGGGTAGGGGGTCCCGAACTGTGCGTCTGAGGCTAATGGTAACAGGAGGCAGGGCACACGATGTTTGCCGAGGTTCGGGCCCTCTCGATGGAGGTAATAACCTACTTCCTGCTTGATTGATCTTGATGATATGAGTATTACAAGAGTTGATCTACCACGAGATTGTAAAGGCTAAACCCTAGAAGCTAGCCTATGATTATGATTGTTGTTGTCCTACGGACTAAACCCTCCGGTTTATATAGACACCGGAGGGGGCTAGGGTTACACAGAGTCGGTTACAGAGAAGGAGATCTACATATCCAAATTGCCAAGCTTGCCTTCCACGCAAAGGAGAGTCCCATCCGGACACGGGACGAAGTCTTCAATTTTGTATCTTCATAGTCCAACAGTCCGGCCAAAGTATACAGTCCGGCTGTCCGAGGACCCCTTAATCCCGGACTCCCTCAGTAGCCCCCAAACAGGCTTCAATGACGATGAGTCCGGCGCGTAGATTATCTTCGGTATTACAAGGCGGGTTCTTCTCCAAATTCTCCAGAGTACCTGTTGTAACAAGCAGTGTCCGGCTTCCCATTAACGTTGCACTCCCCGGCTTCTGTGCTTTAATAATGACTATCTCCACGTGTCAAGCGGATGCGAGAAGTCATGGCATTTTTTCATTTGCCACCCTGACCATGCAAGTAAATCGTCTATTTAAAGAGTTGAGGATCCTCAGATCCAAATCACACCATCTCCTCCCAGCGAGTATCCATTAGAGCGCGACCGGAAAAATCCATCCCATCATGGCCAGTCGTCGCGGCTCCTCCTCTCACTCCTGTAGCACCAAGCCAGGCGATTGGGAGAAGTGTTCCGTTCCTCATAGCCGATTGGTAGAGTTGCAGACCCAGGGGTTTCTCCCGCCTGCCTACATGGTCCCCGTCCGAGCCAGACTAGCCACTTATAATGGCGGGGAGCAAGCAGAGAGTTCTCCCAACCCATCCAAGGGGGAGCAGGTATGTTTTGTCCCCTATTTGCTGAGGGGACTTGGATTTCCAATCCATCCATTCCTCCGCGGGCTACTGGAGTTCTACGGTCTCCAGCTGCACAACTTTACACCAGCCTCCATACTGCATATCGTGGGCTATGTCGCCTTCTGCGAGCTATTTCTGGGCTGTGAAGCTCACTTAAAGCTATGGAAGAGGCTATTCTGCCTTGTACCCTGTACTCAGGAGGGGTCGACATATCAAGTGGACGGAGCCGAGATATGGTGCATCGCCAGGACCGGATACCTGTCCGGTACTCCGAAGAAGACATCTAAAGACTGGCCTTCGGAGTGGTTTTATATGGAGGACGTCCCTCTTCCGGACCCTATTCGGTTGGGCCTTCCCGAGTTTGCAAATGCCCCGTTGAAGAAGCGCCACAACTGGCGCCCCTAGAGCCCCCAGGAGGAAGATAACAGAGAGATCCTTTTCCTGATGGACAGGATAAAGACACTTGCCAAATCAGGACTGACAATAATTGAGGTTAAGTCCATAAGTATAATGCGGGGAGTGCAGCCACTTTAATATCGGGGGAAACCCATGTGGCACTACAATGGAGATGACGATGCCACCCGCTGCAGCCGTAAAGGTCCGGACTCCGCCGCCGCTCTGGCGAAAATATTGTCCGATTTGTTCAAAGGAGAAGAAGAGGAGTTCATCCATATTAAGCCATGGGATGGATTCTCCATGTACAACCCCCCAAGCTGGGTGAGCTGCTATCTTTTATTCCAGTCTTTCCCGCATTCTCTAGCACAAACATTTACCTTGTTAATTCATAGCAGGAACTGCGCAAAGCTATAAGGGATGTTCATAGCCCGTCTCCACAGCCAGAGGACCCCGACCGGGTCCTCGACCCCGGACTCAAAGAAGATCCAGACATATTTGTGGAGCTCGTCGACATGACATTTTATCAGTTAAGCTGCGATGGTGACTTGGTGGCCATCATAGCTGGCCTACTCCCCGTATCACATGTATGTAAAACCGGAGTCCCAACTTCCAAGAAGGATTCCTTCTTTGCGCCTTACCCATCGCATATGTTTTGCGTTTTACAGGGAAGGCCATCGGGACGCCGTGCCAAACCCGCGGTGACTCGTCAAAAAGGATAACCGAAGCCGGGTAGGCTTAAAAGGAAGGCGGTCAGGACCAAGACGCCGTTGCAAAGGTATGATTAAAAATCTGCTACGCAATTATCGTTGTTAAAATATGACAGTGTCCACTATTTCCTGGCAGAAAAAGCGCTCGCCAAACTATATCCAGAGAGCCTGCCGGCCACGCCTCCGCCAGCCGGACTCCGAGGCCGGGCCCAAGGGCGGAGGTCAACGCAGGGACCACGCCGAACGATCCTCCTACAGAGGATGCGTATAGATTCTCCGCTACGTACTCCAAAGTGGAGAGCGCCATGAATCATAGGCGCCGGTGGGCCACACTACGCGACCCTAATTTCTCTGAAGAGGTGTTCAACGCCTTCAACTCAGGGGACACGTACATACGAGCTGCTCAAGATGTCCTCGCCAAAGCTACGGACCAGTATGTAAAGGATATACAGGTAAGAAAATTTGATAAGTATATATATCAGTAGCCCCTGAGACTTGAAACAGTTGGCACAACTGATTTAAGGATCAATTATATGCATAGGTTCTTGCAGAGAAGAATACCCATCTGTCTAAAGAGCTGGAGGAGTGCAAAGTCCAGCTACGGGCCGCAGTCGCCGGAATAGAGGAGTCTAAGAAGGCCTCATCTAGTAATACTTGTCTTGATCGAAAAGAATGTATTGACATATACCAGTTAGTACTCAACATGCATGCAAATCTAACAATAGATGCTGCAGACAATCCCGGAGGTAATCCGAAGATCATATCGGAGGATGAAAAACATGCTCAACGACAGCTAAAGGCTGACAAGTGCGTGCTTACAAAAGTTATACGGGAGAAGAATGATCTCCAGGATGCGAAGACCCGGCTGGACGTTGAATTAAAGGATGTTCGGGCCCAGCTTGCTCACTCCGTCAAGAAGAATAGGAGGCTTTGACGCGGCATTTTTAGTAAGTGCTCGAACAAACCTTTATAAAGTTTGGCGAAGAAGCGGGCTAATAGAATTATGTCTATAGGTATGCTGACAGGTCGTCCCGAAGAGGAGATGCCCGGATCTGCAGGCGATCTTCTACAAGAGCTCTCACAGCTGCACGGACAAATTTGGCAGGTGATGCAGGGTATTGCCCAGGCCTTGTGGCCGTCTGCATCCCTGCCCGAAGGCATGGGAGAGCTTGTGGAGATGCTCAAGGGAGCGTGGCGGCACTTCCGATTATGGAAGATATCGGCCTGCCGACAAGGTGCAAGGGAGGCCTGGGCCATGGTGAAGACACGATACACCAAAACTGACACGAACCACATGGCCAAGGTCGGACCTGTAGGGCCAGATGGGAAAGAGATCCCCGTTAGTCTGGTATATGACCAGGTAGCTTTAGCCGCGATGTATTCCCAACAGGATTGTAGGCTAGACAACCTGTTGGATGGTATAGAAGAAGAGTTTAGTCGGTCTAAGTGACTTTGTACTTCAAAGGACATATTTTCTCCCTAGCCGTATTGTAAACCATTTGTCTTGGCGGACCTTTTCGCTTCAACCTCTGGACCCGACAGTCTGGAGTGTATCCGAATACCCGCTCAGTTATGTGAAAACCAAGGCACGCGTGGAAACCAGGCATAGGGGTCATAAGTGCTTAAACAGACAAGTACCCAACTAGCTATTTTATATTACATTGGTAGTAAGAAACATCTTCCAGGGAGAATAGTTCCGTTAAGGGTTCCTTTCCCTAGGTGTGCATGCATTAATGTGCATGTCTGAACTGCAAAAAAATGATGCAGGATATAAGCATCTGGGGGCATGTTTTGCAATAAGTAAAAGATATCTTTTGTTCACCGACCGAATATTCCCTTAAGAATGCTAGCTTTCGGCTTCACCCAATCTGAGGTACACATCTGGCTGACCCGGCAGTAACAACCGCAGAGGTGCTCCCCTTATGCCCTAGCCGAATTAACGGGAGCATAGGGCATAAACACAAGAGCCAGGCAACCCAACTTGGCCAAAACTTAAGTCATATCGATGCATATAGTGGTGAAAAAAGGCACATATGAAAAAATGACACATATGTGGTGGGCATAAAGCCCAGAAGATAATTATATTAAGCTTCTGTATAAGAAGCCCCCAGGTATATTGAGCGCGCATAGCGCGCAGGAGTGTGCGGTCAAAGCATACTTGAAGCTTTTAAGGCTATATATATGAAAAATAAAGAGAGAGAGGATATAATTTAAAAAGGAAGACGAAGGTAAGGAGACAAACACAGAGTTCTACACTAGGCGTAGAATCTTCGGAGTCTCGCCGCGTTCCATGGGTTCGGCTCGAGTCGATTATCTGATGCATCACGCAGACAGTACGCTCCTCCGGTGAGAACTTTATCAATGATGAAGGGACCCTCCCACTTGGGCTTGAGCTTGTCCTTTTTCTTCTCTGGTAGGCGTAGAACGAGTTCGCCAATTTTATAAGTTTTGGCCCATACTTATTTGTTATGATACCTTCAAGCCTGCTGTTGATATAATGTGGAACGGGCCTTTGTGACGTCACGCTCCTCCTCCAGGGCATATAAGTTGTCCTGCCAATCCAGCTCGGCTTCTCTCTCTTCGTACATGCGCACTCAAGGTGAGTCATGGATGATATCGCAGGGTAGCACTGCCTCTGTGTCGTACACCATAAAAAATGGTGTGTATCCGGTTGTGCGATTTGGTGTGGTCCGCACCCCCCATAGTACAGAGTCGAGCTCCTCGACCCAATGCATATATGATTCCTTAAGGGATTGCACTAATCCGGGTTTAATGCCGCTCATAATAAGACCATTCGCTCGTTCGACTTGACCGTTTGTTCGAGGGTGATATACGGATGCATAATCGAGCTTTATGCCCATTTTGCCGCACCAAACTTTCACCTCGTCGGCTGTGAAGTTTGAGCCGTTATCGGTGATGATGCTGTGGGGGACACCATAACGGTGTATGACCCTGGATATGAAGTCTATCATTGGTCCGGACTCGACCGTTTTAACTGATTTGGCTTCTATCCATTTGGTGAATTTATCGACCATGACCAACAAGTATTTCTTCTTATGGCTTCCTCCTTTAAGGGGTCCAACCATATCGAGCCCCCAAACCAAAAAGGGCCAAGTTATGGGGATTGTTTGGAGAGCGGTACGTGGCATATGGCTTTGATCTGCAAAAAGCTGGCAACCGACGCAATGTTGGACAAGGTCCTGTGCGTCTGCCCGGGCTGTCGGCCAGTAGAAACCTGTACGGAAGGCGTTGCTTACGAGCGCCCGAGCTGCGGCATGGTGGCCGCCGAGTCCGTCATGAATTTTGGACAAGAGCTGCCGCCCTTCCTCTTCGGAGATGCACCTTTGGAGCACTCTAGTCGCGCTTTTCTTATAAAGCTCTCCCTCGTGGACTTTGTAGGCTTTAGAGCGCCGCACAATACAACGTGCCTCATTTTGGTCCTCAGGGAGTTCTTGCCTATTTAATTAGGCTAAGAAGGGTTCCGTCCACGGGGCAATGACACCATAATCGCGTGGGCCGAAGCTGTTATTTTGGTGGCGGAGCCTCCGATTACGTCAGATTGTTCGTGATCTGGGGTTGTGTTTGGGTCCGGACTGGTATTTCCGATCTCCCCTTCCCATATCACGGATGGCTTGAACAACCTTTCCAAAAACATATTAGGTGGGACGGGGTCGCGCTTAGCGCCGATGTAGGTGAGGATGTCCGCCACTTGGTTGTTTTCTCGGACCACATGGTGGAATTCGAGCCCCTCGAACCGAGCTGACATTTTGAGGACGACATTGCGGTAGGCCGCCATTTTTGGGTCCTTGGCATCAAAGTCTCCATTTATTTGAGATATTGTGAGGTTTGAATCCCCACTCACTTCCAGGCGTTGAATGCCCATGGAGGTTGCCATCCGGAGACCATGCAACAGGGCCTCATATTCGTCTGCATTGTTGGAATCTGTATATAGTATTTGGAGTACGTATTGGACTGTATCTCCGGTGGGGGATGTCAGGACAACACCTGCCCCTAGCCCAGCCAGCATCTTAGAGCCATCAAAGTGCATGATCCAATTGGAGTACGCGTCGTACTCTTTAGGGAGTTCGGCTTCTGTCCATTCAGCGGCAAAGTCCACCAGTACTTGTGACTTAATGGCTCGCCGTTGAAAGCACAAGTGCTCCCAAGGTGGTTTTGGTAATTAATGTCAACATATCTCTTCTTGGACTAACACTTTTATCTAGTATGTTTCAGATAAGTTCAACAATGGAGTGGCATGGACTAAAGGATGTGGAACCCTTTCAAGATGCTAAGGACAAAGGATTGACTCAAGCTTCAAGCTCAAGACTCTTCATCTTATATTTTAGTGATCCAAGATCACATTGAGTCTATAGGAAAAGCCAATACTATCAAGAAGGGAGGAGGTGTTGCTTAATGAGTTTCTTGCTCCACAGTGCTTAGTGATATGCTCCAAAACCCTCAACTACTTTCCCACTTCCACATATGTCCTAAACCAAAAGTCTAACTCGGCCCCACCGACTCTTTCTATCCTGCGCCACTGAGTTTAGATGCCATAGCCACTGCCACAAACCCTAGGCAAATAGGTCTCACCGATAGGGATCTCGGTCTCACCGAGATGGGATTGTAATCTCTCTGTGTATGTCCATTACCAAAATCGGTCTCACCGAGTTTGAGCAATCGGTACTACCGAGATTACAATGCAAACTCTCTAGTTAGCTTATTACCAAAATTAGTCCCACCGAGTTTGAGTAATCGGTCCCACCAAGTTTGCCTGACCAACTCTCTGGTTAGCTTATTACCAAAATCGGTCTCACCGAGTTTGTGTAATCGGTCTCACCAAGATTATGTTATGCCCTAACCCTAACCATATCGTTCCTACCGAGTTGCATATCGGTCCCACCAAAAACCCTAACGGTCACATGGTTTACTGAATCGGTCCGACCGAGTTTGTTGATTCAGTCCCACCGAGATTGGTAAATTGTGTGTAACGGTTAGATTTTGTGTGGAGGCTATATATACCCCTCCACCTCCTCTTCATTCGTGGAGAGAGCCATCAGAACAAGCCTACACTTCCAACTTACCATTTCTGAGAGAGAACCACCTACTCATGTGTTGAGGCCAAGATATTCCATTCCTATCATATGAATCTTGATCTCTATCCTTCCCCAAGTTGCTTTCCACTCAAATCTTCTTTCCACCAGATCCAAATCCTATGAGAGAGAGTTGAGTGTTGGGGAGACTATCATTTGAAGCACAAGAGCAAGGAGTTCATCATCAACGCAACATTTGTTACTTCTTGGAGAGTGGTGTCTCCTAGATTGGCTAGGTGTCACTTGGGAGCCTCCGACAAGATTGTGGAGTTGAACCAAGGAGTTTGTAAGGGCAAGGAGATCGCCTACTTTGTGAAGATCTACCGCAAGTGAGGCAAGTCCTTCGTGGGCGACAACCATGGTGGGATAGACAAGGTTGTTTCTTCGTGGACCCTTCTGTGGTGGAGCCCTCCGTGGACTCACGCAACTGTTACCCTTCGTGGGTTGAAGTCTCCATCAACGTGGATGTACGATAGCACCACCTATCGGAACCACGACAAAAACATCTCTGTCTCCAATTGCGTTTGAATCCTCTAAAACCCTTCCCTTTACATTCTTGCAAGTTGCGTGCTTTAATTTCCGCTCCTCATATACTCTCAGCATGCTTGCTTGTTATGTATTGTGAATGTTAACCTTGTGCCTAAACTCCACTTAAACCTAAAGAAGTTAAAAACTGCAACTTTGGTACTTAGTGTCTAATCACCCCCCCCTCTAGACACCTCTTCTCAAGGTCCTACAAGTGGTATCAGAGCATTGGTCTCCATTGCTTTGGTTTAATCACCATTGGAGGAAGATTGATGAGTCTACTATTGGGAGTCTTAGACATATAGTGCCTATTCTTGATGGAGAGTACTTTCATGAGTGGAAAAATCAGATGCTTGTAATTTTCGATCAATATCATTTGAACAATTACATTGCTAGCCCTTGTGCACCTCATGTTGATCCTATGCATCCTACCCTTGATGAATCAATTGACATGATTAGGAATCTTAGAACTGTTAATCTTATCACTAGAGGCTTGCCTAGAAACTTAATTAGAAACTTGCCTACTCTTGAGTGTGCCTACACTATAAGGAAATTCCTTGAGGAACGCTTTCCAAATTATTCCTTGACAAATCTAGATGAAATTCTCCATAAGTCTATTGCCTTGAGTAAGATGAATACTAGTGATCCTATGTTTGGTGATCATCTATTTGAACTTACAAACCTTATGCATGCCAAAGGAGATGTTGGAATTATTGATGATATTATTTCTGAAGCTATAAAAATTCATAAGCAAGATCATTGTCAAACTCACTCTAACGAATTACCCTCTCTAGGACTTGATCCACCACATGACGATGTTGAACATGGATACTATGATGAGCATGGTGATAGTGACTTCGATCTTGATGATGCAATGACACATTTTGGTCTTATGGCAAATCTTCGGGGATATATGGCAGGAGGAAAGGAATGTGTTCTTGACAGTGGATGTACCGATCACATGACCGGAGATAAAGACATGTTTTGTGAGCTTGCTGAAAATGATAGTCCTCTAAAGTATGTCACTTTCAGTGACAACTCAAAGGGTAAGGTGGTTGGCCTCAGTAAGGTGTCCATCTCACATGATAGTTCCATTCAAAATGTTATGCTCGTTGAATCTCTTGGCTACAACTTACTTTCGGTATCTAGACTTGCTGATTTCGGTTTCAATGTCCTATTTACTGAAGTAGATTGCCAGGTGTTTCAAAGATATAATCATAAAATGGTCTTTAGCAGTATACGTAGAGGTGACCTTACATTGTTGATTTCTCTAAAAAGGCTCAACCTAAAACTTGCTTCATTGTTAAATCCTCAAAAGGTTGGTTATGGCATAGACGACTAGGTCACGTTGGCATGAGAAACCTTGACAAACTTATTAAAGGGAATCACATCCTTGGTGTTAACGATGTCATATTTTATAAGGATAGACTTTGCAGTGCTTGTCAAGCAGGTAAACAGGTTGGAGGAAGGCATCCCGTGAAGAACATCATGACCACAAGGAGGCCACTTGAGCTACTTCACATGGATCTCTTTGTTCCCAACGCTTACAAAAGTCTCGGTGGAAATTCTTTTGGTCTAGTTATAGTTGATGATTTTTCAAGATTTACGTGGGTGTTCTTTCTCGATGAAAAATCGCAGGTCCAAAAGATCTTCAAAAACTTCGCCAAGAAGGCCCAAAATCAATTTGAAGTGTAGATCAAGAAGGTTCGCATCGACAATGGAACGGAGTTCAAGAACGCAAATGTGGACACCTTTCTTGACGAAGAGGGGACTTCACACGAGTTCTCAGCTACGGACACACCTCAACAAAATGGAGTTGTTGAGAGGAAGAACCGGACGCTCATCGAAATGGCGAGAACGGTGCTTGATGAGTACAAGACGTCGAAGCACTTTTGGGCAAAAACGGTTGAGACAGCTTGTCATGCAACAAATCGCTTGTATCTTCACAAGCTACTCGGCAAGACAGCATACGAGCTTCTCACCGGTAACAAACCCCAAGTTGGATACTTTCGAGTATTCGGCTCAAAGTGCTACATTCTTGATAAGCATCGTCGTTCTAAATTTGCTCCTAAGTCTCATGAAGGTTTCCTACTTGGTTATGGCTCAAACTCTCACACAAACCGTGTCTACAAAAATTTCATCGAAAAGGTTGAAGAAACGGTAGATGTGAAGTTTGATGAATCTAACGGCTCGCAAGTAGAGCAATTGTCAATTGATGTAGGAGACAAAGATCCCTCGGAAGCAATCCAAGACTTGTCTATTGGCAAGGTCTGTCCAACGGAGGTGAAGGAGAGTACCTCGTCCGTCCAAGTGGAAGCTTCTACTTCACGACAAGGTGAACCAAGAGTTGATATGGAAGCATCCACAAGTGGGACACACCAAGATGAAGAAAACGAGGAAGTACATCAAGAACATCAACAACCTCCTTCTCCACCACGACAAGAGAATGACAACACCCATAATGAAGAAGGCCAAGAAGAATAAGAACAAGATGAAGAAGATGTTCAACCAAGACCCAAGCAAAAGCTTTCACGAGTTCAAGCAAGAATTGCTAAAGACCATCCCGTCGAGCAAATCTACAATGATATTCTAACCGGGAGAATCACTCGCTCTAAAACTCATTTAGCTAACTTTTGTGAAAACTATTCTTTCATCTCTAGCATTGAACCCATGAAGGTCGAAGAAGCATTGGAAGATCCGGATTGGATAAATGCTATGCATGAAGAGCTACACAACTTTGAGAGAAATCATGTTTGGACATTGGTTGAGAAGCCCGACAACAACCATAACATCATCGGTACCAAATGGGTGTTTCGCAACAAGAAGGATGAAGATGGACAAGTAGTTCGCAACAAAGCATGTCTGGTCGCCCAAGGCTACACACAAGTCAAAGGTATGGACTATGGTGAGACTTATCCTCCTGTTGCTAGACTTGAGTCCATTCACATCTTACTTGCCTATGCTAATCACCATGGTATCACCTTATACCAAATGGACATTAAAAGTGCTTTTCTAAATGGTGAAATAGAGGAGGAAGTTTATGTTAAACAACCTCCCGGCTTTATCAATCCTAAGAAACCCAATCATGTCTATAAACTTCGCGAAGCTCTTTATGGTCTTAAACAAGCTCCTAGAGCTTGGTATAAATGCTTGACCAAGTTTCTTCTTGAAAAAGGATTTGAAATTGGGAAAATTGATTCTACACTTTTTACTAAAAGGGTTAATGGAGAATTATTTGTATGCCAAATTTATGTTGATGATATTATATTTGGATCAACTAACCGTCATTTTAGTGAGAAGTTTGGAAAGCTAATGTCGGAGAAGTTTGAGATGTCAATGATGAGTGAACTCAAATTCTTTCTTGGTTTGCAAATCAAGCAAACTAAGGAAGGTACTTTTGTCTCTCAAACGAAGTACACTAAGGACTTATTCAAGAATTTCAATATGCAAGAGTGCAAAGGTATGTCTACACCCATGCCTACTAGTGGACATCTTGATTTGACCAAAGATGGTGAACCGGTTGATCAAAAGGTTTATCGCTCTATGATTGGTTCATTGTTATATATATGTGCTTCACGTCCCGATATTATGCTAAGTGTGTGCACGTGTGCAAGATATCAAGCTGCTCCTAAAGAATGTCATCTTAAGGCCGTGAAAAGGATAGTGAGATATTTAATTCATACGCCAAATATTGGCATTTGGTATCCTAAGAGGGCCTCTTTTGATCTTGTTGGCTACTCCGACTCGGACTATGCCGGAGACAAGGTTGATAGGAAGTCCACTTCGGGTACTTGTCAATTTCTTGGTAGATCCCTTGTGTCTTGGTCTTCCAAAAAACAAAACTCGGTATCCTTATCTACCGCCAAAGCGGAGTACATTGCCGCTGGTTCATGTTGTGCTCAATTACTTTGGATGACCCAAACTCTTAAATATTATGGGATACATGTGAAACATGTTCCATTGCTTTGTGAAAATGAAAGCGCTATCAAAATTGGTCATAATCCCGTGCAACATTCTCGAACTAAGCATATTGAAGTTCGTCATCATTTCATTCAAGATCATGTTGCTAAGGGTGACATTGATCTTAAGCATGTTCACACCGAAAAGCAATTAGCAGATATTTTCACTAAACCTCTTGATGAGAAAGTGTTTTGCAGGTTGAGAGGAGAATTGAACATCATTGATGCTTCAAACTTGGAGTAGAAACTCCATCCGATACATGCAAGACATGAGCTTATGACTAATCCTTGATATTTCTCTTATGATGATAATATTATGTCTTGGACATATTTGCATCTTGCATGTTATCTAACCCATGTAGGTACATGGTTGAATCAAATTCCATGAGATTGTAACCTACTCGCATCTTGAGCAATCTCTACATCACCAAGTCTCTACACCATGGTGGTTGAAGACAAGGAAGCATGAAACCAGTCAACCATATCCTTTGACAAATTATGTGTTAAGCTTCATGATTGTCATTTTGGATACACAAGTGACCTTCCTTGCAAAAACTAACCCATGTAGGTAGATGAACTCAAATTCCAAGTGGTGCTCCCAACTCTTGATGAGCTACATCAATCTTGAGCAACCCACACAAGTTCAACTACCTGATCAGCACCACCACCCAAGGTATGTTATTCCATCTTAGAGAAGATTTACTCCGAGTCATGAGCTAAAGCAACTCGACAAGATGTGAATACATCAATATGCTTAAATGAAAAATGGTAACCCCATTTTGAGCTTAAACGATGAGTATGACCTATGATCAAGTGATCTCACTTGACTCCTAAGTCAATATACTCTAACATAGGTGACTTTGTCGCCGACCATCTCTAGATGAAGTTCTCTCGTGTTCTATTCTGTGCTTTTGCATTAGTCTCGTGCATATTTGTTTCCCCTTTCAAAAAAAACTTCATCTAGATTTCTTTTCTTTTCTGTTTGCTCTGCATTTCCTGCATCCAATTCATTGCATATCATTCAGTAAATTCCTTGCATATCTTTGTGAGATCTTACTAGTCTAGTGAACTGAGGTGACAAGTGTTTTCTCTGTGATGAATTCGGTCTCACCGGTTTGTTATTTTAGGCCCAACTGAATCCTTTCGGTGCAACCGAAGCATACCACTCGGTGCCACCGATTTCACAACAGGAAAAACATTTTGCTACTTATTCATCTTTATCTTTTGATCTAGCTACACTCAATGAATCTTGTCCTCTACAAGCATCACATTTTTATCAGTGCTTTGTACTGTGACTCAAGGACCAAACCCATTCACGACAAATTCCAGAAGCCCTTCTTGGAAATTTATGTCGAAGGGGGAGAGAGAGATCACATCAAAGCTTATCACTTAGAGAGAAGCTTATCACTTTCAAAAGGGAGAGACTATCACTTCCACAGGGGGAGAAAGAGATCTCCAGGGGGAGAGAATACTCAAGTAGAAAGTATTTCTCAAGGATCCCAGATGCTTGGTGTTCAAGAGGAGAGATGCCACATGTCTTCTTGAGGGGAAAGACATGTTCATATGTGCTTATTTGCATTAGCTCTGTTCATTTGTATCTTTTAGCTCTGATTCTCTGTTCCCTATCTTCTCCCAGTATCCCATGCTAGATTCAGGGGAAGCAAGACATCTAAGGGAAAGAAATCATTTAAATTCATTGCATATCTTTATCTTTGGGGACATGTCTAATCAAATGTGGTACTTAGTACTCACTCTCTACATGTCATCCCAGTCTTGGTATTCTTGTGGTTTCTTCTGTTTGCTCTGGATAGTAGGTGTACCTGTGTTATCTAACCTTGTTTACGCAGGTTCATTCCATCCTAAGCCAACTCAAGACCACAAGGTAAGTATATGCATCACAATCATGTGTATGAGGAATTCTTGCTGATGTACATACTGTTTGCAAGAAGGACTCATGAGCATGAAGGTATTTTCTTTAATATTCTTTGCTCTGATGCATATGGCCAAGATACATGTAACACATTACTTACTCTGTCATGGTTATGTTCTGAAATGCTTCTATATTCCATATTCACATGATTGCATACATGTAGGGGGAGCCTATGCTTGTTACATGTGTTTCCAAAGTTTTACTTGCTATTCTCTATATCTTTATCTAAAGCTTTGATGCATGTTATCATCAATTACCAAAAAGGGGGAGATTGAAAGCACAAGTGCTCCCTAGGTGGTTTTGGTAATTAATGTCAACATATCTCTTGTTGTTCTAACACTTTTATCTAGTATGTTTCAGATAAGTTCAACAATGGAGTGGCATGGACTAAAGGATGTGGAACCCTTTCAAGATGCTAAGGACAAAGGATTGGCTCAAGCTTCAAGCTCAAGACTCTTCATTTTATATTTTAGTGATCCAAGATCACATTGAGTCTATAGGAAAAGCCAATACTATCAAGAAGGGATGAGGTGTTGCTTAATGAGTTTCTTGCTCCACAGTGCTTAGTGATATGCTCCAAAACCCTCAACTACTTTCCCACTTCCACATATGTCCTAAACCAAAAGTCTAACTCGGCCCCACCGATTCTTTCTGTTCGGCGCCACCGAGTTTAGATGTCATAGCCACTGCCACAAACCCTAGGCAAATCGGTCTCACCGATAGGGATCTCGGTCTCACCGAGATGGGATTGTAATCTCTCTGTGTATGTCCATTACCAAAATCAGTCTCATCGAGTTTGAGCAATGGGTACTACCGAGATTATAATGCAAACTCTCTGGTTAGCTTATTACCTAAATCGGTCCCACCGAGTTTGAGTAATCGGTCCCACTGAGTTTGCCTGACCAACTCTTTGGTTAGCTTATTACCAAAATCGGTCTCACCGAGTTTGTGTAATCAGTCTCACCGAGATTACGTTATGCCCTAACCCTAACCATATCGGTCCTACCGAGTTGCATATCGGTCCCACCAAAAACCCTAACGGTCACATGGTTTACTGAATCGGTCCGACCGAGTTTGTTGATTCGGTCCCACCGAGATTGGTAAATTGTGTGTAACGGTTAGATTTTGTGTGGAGGCTATATATACCCCTCCACCTCCTCTTCATTCGTGGAGAGAGCCATCAGAACAAGCCTACACTTCCAACTTACCATTTCTGAGAGAGAACCACCTACTCATGTGTTGAGGCCAAGATTTTCCATTCCTATCATATGAATCTTGATCTCTAGCCTTCCCCAAGTTGCTTTCCACTCAAATCTTCTTTCCACCAGATCCAAATCCTATGAGAGAGAGTTGAGTGTTGGGGAGACTATCATTTGAAGCACAAGAGCAAGGAGTTCCTCATCAATGCACCATTTGTTACTTCTTGGAGAGTGGTGTCTCCTAGATTGGCTAGGTGTCACTTGGGAGCCTCCGACAAGATTGTGGAGTTGAACCAAGGAGTTTGTAAGGGCAAGGAGATCGCGTACTTCGTGAAGATCTACCGCTAGTGAGGCAAGTCCTTTGTGGGCAACGGCCATGGTGGGATAGACAAGGTTGCTTCTTCGTGGACCCTTCTTGGGTGGAGCCCTCCATGGACTCGCGCAACCGTTACCCTTCGTGGGTTGAAGTCTGCATCAACGTGGATGTACGATAGCACCACCTATCGGAACCACGACAAAAACATCCGTGTCTCCAATTGTGTTTGAATCCTCCAAAACCCTTCCCTTTACATTCTTGCAAGTTGCATGCTTTAATTTCCGCTGCTCATATACTCTTCGCATGCTTGCTTATTATGTATTGTGAATGTTAACCTTGTGCCTAAACTCCACTTAAACCTAAAGAAGTTAAAAACTGCAACTTTGGTACTTAGTGTCTAATCACCCCCCCCCCTCTAGACACCTCTTCTCAAGGTCCTACAGCCGTGGTTTGTATGTTATGTTGAACGAGAGGAGCTCGATGGCCCATTTAGCAATCTGGCTCGTGGCATCGCGGTTATTTATTATGTCATTGAGTGGTACTTCAGAGGCCACCGTGATTGAACACTCTTGAAAGTAGTGTCGTAGTTTTCGTGATGCCATGAAGACCGCGTATGCTATCTTTTGATAATGTGGGTACCGTGAGTTGCATGGAGTGATGACATTGGATACATAGTATACTGGCTTTTGAAGCGGGAACTTATGTTCGTCTGTCTCTCATTTGACGACGAGCACTGCGCTTACAACCTGGTGCGTTGCAGCTAGATATAACAGCATAGGTTCGCCGATATTTGGCGCGGCCAGGATAAGATTGGTGGCCAAGAGGGCTTTTATTTCCTCCAGTCCGGCCGTAGCCGCATCCGTCCAAGCAAAGTGTTCAGTGCATCGAAGAAGGCCATAAAGAGGTAGTGCCTTTTCTCCTAATCGGGAGATAAAGCGGCTTAAGGCGGCCACGCATCTAATTAATTTCTGGATTTGCTTGAGGTCTGTTGGGGTAGCCAGCTGTGACAGAGCTCAGATTTTAGCCAGATTTGCTTCAAGTCCTCTATTGGAAACGATAAAGCCCAGGAGCTTTCCGGCAGGTACGCCGAAAATGCATTTTTTGGATTGAGCTTGATGTCGTATGTTCGGCGTTGTCGAACGTAAGCCTCAAGTCGTCTATTAAAGATTCTACATGTCTAGTTTTGATGACCACATCGTCTACGTATGCCTCCACTGTCTTGCCGATTTGTGTTTCCAGGCATGTCTAAATCATGCGTTGATAGGTTGCACCGGCATTTTTGAGCCCGAAAGGCATGGTGTTAAAACAGAAGGGGCCGTATGGAGTGATAAATGCCGTTGCGGCTTGACCAGACTCTGCCATCTTGATTTGATGGTATCCGGAGTATGCGTCAAGGAAACACAATGAGTCGTGTCCTACGGTAGCGTCGATGATTTTATTGATGCGAGGAAGGGGGAAGGGATCCTTAGGGCAAGCCTTATTGAGGTCCTTGAAATCGACGCATAGGCGCCATGATTTTTCCTTCTTTGGTACCATCACCAGGTTTGCTAGCCAGTCCAGATGTTTTATTTCTCTGATAAATCCGGCCTCGAGTAGCTTGGCTAGCTCTTCTCCCATGGCTTGTCGCTTGGGTTCTGAAAAGCGCCGAAGTGTCTGCTTGACCGGCTTGTATCTCTCTAGTATGTTTATGCTATGCTTGGCCAGACTGCATGGGATACCTAGCATGTCTGAAGGATGCCAGGCGAAGATGCCCCAATTCTCGCGCAAGAACTCTCGTAGTGCGGCGTCTATTGTGGGGTTCAGCTGTGCCCCAATTGATGCTGTTTTTGTAGTGTCCGTTGGGTGGACCTGGAATTTGACTATTTCATCTGCTCGTTTAAAAGAGGTGGACTTGGGTCGTTTTTCGAGTATCACATCGTCCCTGTCCACTTTAGAGCGCAGCACAGTTAACTCTTCAGCCGCGAGGGCTTTGGATAATGCCTCCAGGGCTAGTGTGGCGGTTTTATTTTCGGCGCGGAGCACTATGTCCGGATCACTAGCTAGAATGATGATTCCATTGGGCCCAGGCATCTTGAGCTTCATGTACCCGTAATGGGGTATAACTTGGAAGCTTGCGAATGCATCCTGCCGTAAAAGGCCGTGGTATCCACTACTGAACGGGGCCACTTGGAATGTGATCTCTTCGGACCTATAATTCTCCGGCGTGCCGAATACCACATCCAGTGTAATTTTTCCCGCGCATCATTCCTCCCGACTGGGCATGATTCCTCTAAAGGTCGTGTTGCTTTGCTCAATGCGGCTCTTGTCTATTTCCATTTTGTTAAGAGTTTCCTCGTAGATGAGGTTTAATCCGCTGCCACCGTCCATTAGCACTTTAGTAAGCCGGAAGCCGTCCACAGTTGGACTAAGGACCAAAGCGGCTGGTGCTCGGACTGTTCGGAATTGAGGGTCGTCACTGGCATTGAAGGTTATGGCCGTGTCATTCCACGGATTTATTGCTGCAACGTGGCAGACTTCGGCGAGGCTGCAGAGTGCTCGCTTACGCCTATTGTTTGAGGCAAAAGTCTCGAAGACTGTCGATACTGTATTGTTATTCTCCGCGGGATGGAGCTCTGCGGCATTGTTAATGAGGAGATCCTCGCCGCTCTTGGCCACCTGCCAGAGTACCCAACATGCTCTAAGGTTTTGTGCTGGTACGATGCCCGGTGTGCTGTGAATTTTGCATGGCCTATTGAGCCATCCCTCCAATACGGTTCCAGACCCTGTAGAGGGCTTTGGTTTCTTTGTAGTTGGATTGGGTGACTTGCGAGAGCGCACCCTTTTAGTTTGGACGAGGGGTTTAGTGAGGACCGGAGGATCCCAGAATTTTGTTTGGGCTTTCCAGGCGCTTTCCATTGCACATTACTTCTATACGATGCCCGCCAAGTCGGCAAAGTGTGCTATGTCACGGCGACTTATGGCGTTGAGATTTCCCTTGTCCGTGCAGTTTTTGCAAAACAATGAGATTACGTCTTCCTCGCAACAGTCCTTAACCTTGATCATTACGAGGAATCTGGCCCAGAAGTGATGTACTGTCTCTTGGGGCTCTTGTCTAATGTGGGAAAGATCACTTGTGTCTGGGTGGGTAGCTTTAAGTCCAAATCCTGACCCGATCTGAGACCCAGGGGCAAAGGAGCTCCCGAGCTTGGCAGCTCGGGCTCCGGGATGTTGCCCAATATTTGTGGCCCGTTGCCCAATTCTAATCTCGGAGCCTGGGCCATGTCCTCCCATAGACGGGTATCCGGCTCGAAGTGCTCGGGAATCCGGACATAGTTCATCCTCAAGATAGAGGAAGAATCAATGTTTTGTTCCTCCACCACCGCTATCTGATGGGTGATCGGCGGAGAGTTAATCTCCCTTTGGTCGAGTTTAAGCCCGATCCGATCATAGTTCGTAGCGACTCCCAGGGCGGAGATGCGATCCAAGAGCTCGTTCAGGGAGGAGAGATCCATTAGATCCATCTGCTCGGTGAATTCCGAGCTGATGTGGAGGCTCTTCTTGATGACTTGAGAAGTCATCGTCGGCGTGGCGGCCGAATGGGCGGTCATGACGAAGCTACCCAACCGGAGAGTCTGTCCTACAACCAGGGCTCCTCCAGAGGTGATGTTGTCCTTGACAACAAGGCGAGCTATCAAGCCTTATCGGGACGGCACAGTGGACCTCTCAATGAAAGCAACAATGTCAGTGTCAAAACCGGCGGATCTCGGGTAGGGGGTCTCGAACTGTGCATCTAAGGCTAATGGTAACAGGAGGTAGGGGACACGATGTTTACCCAGGTTCGGGACCTCTCGATGGAGGTAACACCCTACTTCCTGCTTGATTGATCTTGATGATATGAGTATTACAAGAGTTGATCTACCATGAGATCGTAAAGGCTAAACCCTAGAAGCTAGCCTATGATTATGATTATTGTTGTCCTACGAACTAAACCCTCCGGTTTATATAGACACCAGAGGGAGCTAGGGTTACACAGAGTTGGTAACAGAGAAGGAGATCTACATATCTGAATTGCCAAGCTTGCCTTCCATGCAAAGGAGAGTCCCATCCAGACACGGGACGAAGTCTTCAATCTTGTATCTTCATAGTCCAATAGTCCGGCCAAAGTATACAGTCCGGCTGTCCGAGGACCCCTTAATCCCGGACTCCCTCAATGAGCCCAATAATAAATGGGCCCTAAGAAGGCTGAAAGGTAACATGGACTGGAAACGACCCAATGGAATAATGTGCCGCTAACGGGTATAAAGCGGTACACTGTTCATTACGAGCCGGTTTCACCACGGGCCGTTAATGGGACAAGAGTTACAAAGGGACTCATATGGGCCGAAAGACGTCATGGGCCATACATGGGCCGGAAGTTACAATGGCCTGGAATCATATTGGATGGCCCAGATGACGCTACTGGGCCTAATACCGTTAGGCCGTAACGGGTCGTGAGTTAGCGGGCTGTAAATGGGCTATATGCAAACATGCCGTTAACAAGCTTTCCGTGGACCGGCCCGCCACCTTTTGACCAAGTCAAATGGGCCGGCCTTTTCACAGGAATGGGCCTCTGTTGGGTCGTGCCACGTGTCGATGTATCATAGGCGCCTTGTGTCCAATGAGTGGATGACATCTGTCCCAACGGTGAGCCGACACGTGTTTCCTTCGTCCAATGATGATTTTACGGGTGGAAAATCCCAATTGACCGAGGCTGTTAACGGGTTATCGGATCCAAAACCGGACCCGATAGCTTAACAGCATTCCGTTATGGTGGATTCCACGTGTCGATCACCCTTGACGAAAGCACTTCTATGACGCGCAATTTATCGTCATTGAAGTGGACACTTCCGTGATGATAATTTTGGTAATGTCATGGAACACTTCTACGACAACATAGGTATGACTATCTTGATTCTGTCATAAAATCATCATGGATGTACATGCATGCCAAAAAACGCGACCTATTGTGAGAAACACGTATCATCACATAAGTGTATTTTTTTGTAGTGGGGGGCTGCTACTTTGCACTTTGCTAGGTGAACTTCGGTTGGGGGAGGGGGCAAATTCATAGCTGAGGATTCCCTTTGTGCCGACACGAGGGGGGCTGCTGCTACATCTTGAGCTTGCGTTGGTTTTCCTTGAAGAGGAAAGGGTGATGCAGCAATAGTAGCGTAAGTATTTCCCTCAGTTTTTGAGAAGCAAGGTATCAATCCAGTAGGAGGCTCCTCAAAAGTCCCACTCACCTATACAAACAAACAAGAACTCGCAACCAAAGCAAATAAAGGGATTGTCAATCCCTTCACGGCCACTGGTGAAAGTGAGATCAGATAGAGATAGTATGATAGGATAAATATATTTTTGGTAGTTTATAATATAAATTGGAAAAGTAAAGATGCAAATAAAAGTAGATTGAAAGCTTATAAATAAAAGATAGACCCGGGGGCCATAGGTTTCACTAGTGGCTTCTCTCAAGATAGCATAAGTATTACGATGGGTGAACAAATTATTGTCGAGCAATTGATAGAAAAGAGAATAATTATGAGATTATATAGGCATGATCATGTATATAGGCATCACGTCCGTTACAAGTAGACCGACTCCAACCTGCATCTACTACTATTACTCCACACATCGACCGCTATCCAGCATGCATCTAGAGTATTAAGTTCATAAAGAACAGAGTAACGCCTTAAGAAAGATGACATGATGTAGAGGGATAAACTCATGCAATATGATATAAATACCATCTTTTTATCCTCGATGGCAACAATACAATACGTGCCTTGCTGCCCCTGCTATCATTGGGAAAGGACACCGCAAGATTGAACCCAAAGCTAAGCACTTCTCCTTGCTGCCTCAATTGATGTCAACATGAGGAGTAGGGATTGCCATGCAACGGATGCACTAGAGCTATAAATGTATGAAAGCTCAACAAAAGAAACTAGTGGGTGTGCATCCAACTTGGTTGCTCACGAAGACCTAGGGCATTTGAGGAAGCCCATTATAGGAATATACATGAAAAGTTCTATAATGAAATATTCCCACTAGTATATGAAAGTGACAACATAAAAGACTTTCTATATATGAAGAACATGGTGCTACTTTGAAGCACAAGTGTGGAAAAAAGAGATAGTAACATTGCCCCCCTTTTAATTTTCATTTTTTGGGGCCTTTCCTTTTTTTATTTGGCCTTTCCTTTTTTTATTTGGCCTTTTTTTATTTGGCCTTTCTTTTTTTATTAGGGGACAATGCTTTAATAATGATGATCATCACACTTCTATTTATTTACAACTCATCAATTACAACTCAAAACTAGAACAAGATATGACTCTATATGCATGCCTCCGGCGGTGTACCGGTGTGGCAATGAATCAAGAGTGACATGTATGAAAAACTATGCATGGTGGATTTGCCACAAATACGATGTCAACCACATGATTGTGCAAGGCAATATGACAATGATGATGCGTGTCATGATGATAAATGGAACGGTGGAAAGTTGCATGGGAATATATCTCAGAATGGCTATGGAAATGCCATAATAGGTACGTATGGTGGCTGTTTTGAGGAAGATATAAGGAGGTTTATGTGTGATAAAGCGTATCGTATCATGGGGTTCGGATGCACCTGCGAAGTTTGCACCAACTCTCAAGGTGAGAAAGGGCAATGCACAGTACCGAAGAGGCTAGCAATGGTGGAAAGGTGAGAGCGAGTATAATCCATGGACTCAACATTAGTCAAAAGAACTCATATACTTAATGCAAAAATCTACAAGTCATCAAAAACCAAGCACTACGCGCATGCTCCTAGGGGGATAGATTGGTTGGAAAAGACCATCGCTCGTCCCCGACCACCACTCATAAGGATGCACAATCAAAGATCACCTCATGTTTCAAATTTGTTACACAACTTTCACCATACGTGCATGCTACTGGACTTGCTAACTTCAACACAAGCATTCTTTAAATTCATAATCACCAAACTAGCATGACTCTAATATCACTACCTCCTTGTCTCAAAACAATTATCAAGTATCAAATTGATCATATCATCCTATTCACTTCCTATGATAGTTTTTATTATACCCAACTTGGATGCCCATCATTCTAGGACCAATTTTATAACCATAGAAAATACCATGCTGTTCTAAGAGACACCCAAAATAATATAAGTGAAGCATGAGAGACTAACAATTTGTACAAAATTAAGCCACCACCGTGCTCTAAAAGATATAAGTGAAGCACTAGAGCAAAAACTATCTAGCTCAAAAGATATAAGTGAAGCACATAGAGTATTCTAATAAATTCTAATCAAGTGGGTTTCTCCCAAAAGGTGTGTACAGCAAGGATTATTGTGGTAAACTAAAAATCAAAGACTAATATCATACAAGACTAATATCATACTAAAAATCAAAGACTAATATCAAAGACTAAAAATCAAAAAGCAAAACACATATCATGTGGCGAATAAAAATATAGCTCCAAGTAAAGTTACCGATAAACGAAGACGAAAGAGGGGATGCCTTCCCGGGCATCCCCAAGATTAGGCTTTTGGCTATTCTTGAATATCTTGGGGTGCATTGGGCATCCCCAATCTTAGGCTCTAGTCACTCCTTATTCCATACTCCATCAAATCTTTACCCAAAACTTGAAAACTTCACAACACAAAACTCAACAGGAAATCTCATAAGCTCTGTTAGTGAAAGAAAGAAAAACCACCACATAAGGTACTGTAATGAAATCATTATTTATTTATATTGGTTTTAAACCTACTGTATTCCAACTTCTCTATGGTTCATACCATGTAATACTAGCCATAGATGCATCAAAATAAGCAAACAACACACGAAAAACAGAATCTGTCAAAAACAGAACAGTCTGTAGAAATCTGTAACTCCCAAATACTTATGGAACATTAAAAATCCTACAAAAATAGGAAGTCCTGGGAAATTTGTCTATTGATCTACAGAAAAAATAATCAACGCAAAAAGCACATTTCTGTGAATTACTAAAATTATTTTCGTGCGCGCAAAGTTTCTATTTTTCAGCAGAATCAAATTAACTATCACCATAAGTTATCCTATAGGTTCTACTTGGCACAAACACTAATTAAAACATAAAAACATCTAAACAGAAGGTAGAAGCAAAATTTATTACTAAACAGAAACAAAAACAAAAAATACAAATAAAATTGGGTTGCCTCCCAACTAGCGCTATCTTTTAACGCCCCTAGCTAGGCATAAAAGTGAGGATAGATCTAAGTAGTGCCATCTTAAGTAGCTCGCATAATAGATTCATAAGGTAATTTAACTTTCTTTCTTGGAAAGTTCTCCATGCCTTTCCTTAATGGAAATTGGAATATAATATTCCCTTCCTTCATATCAATAATTGCACCAATCATTCTAAGGAAGGTCTACCAAGAATAATAGGGCAAGAAAGATTGCAATCTATATCAAGAACGATAAAAACTACGGGCACCAAATTTCCATTTGCAAAAATGAGAACATCATTGATCCTTCCCATTGGCTTTTTAATGGTCGAATCCACAAGGTGCAAATTTAAAGAGCAATCATCAAGATCATGGAAACCTAGAATATCACATATTTTGGAATCGTGGAAACACTAGCACCCAAATCACATAAAGCATAACACTCATGATCTTTAATTTTAATCTTTATAGTAGGTTACTATTCATCATAAAGTTTTCTAGGTATAGAAACTTCCAAATTAAGTTTTTCATCAAAAGATTGCATCAAGGCATCAACAATATGTTTGGTAAAAGCTTTATTTTGACTATAAGCATGAGGAGAATTCACAACGGTTTGCAACAAGGAAATACAATCTTCTAAAGAACAATTATCATAATTAAATTCCTTGAAATCCAATGTAGTGGGTTCAATGCTATTTAAAGTCTTGACCTCTCCAATCCCACTTTTACCAAATTTAGCATCAAGATCTAAAAACTCTGAATCATTGGGATGCCTTTTAACTAAAGTTGACTCATCTACAGTCCCATCATTATTAAGATTCATATTTCAAAACAAAGATCTAATAGGGGATACATCAATAACTTTAAGATCTTCATCATTATTTTCATGGAAACTAGAAGAACACGCCTTTAGAAAGCAATCTTTCTTAGCACGCAATCTAGCGGTTCTTTCTTTGCACTCATCAATGGAAATTATTATAGCTTTGAGAGACTCATTGATATCATGCTTAGGAGGAGTAGATCTTAGTTTCAAAGAATCAACATCAAGCGAGCGTCTATCAATGTTCCTAGCCAAATAATCAACTTTGAGCAATTTTTCTTCAAGCAAGGCATTAAAATTCTTTTGAGAGATCATAAATTCTTTAACACTATTCTCGAAATCTGAGGGCATCTTATTAAAATTACCATAAGAATTATTGTAGGAATTTCCATAATTATTAGAGGAATTACTAGGCAACGGTCTAGGATTAAAGTTTCCTCTATAAGCATTGTTTCCAAAATTATTCCTACCAACAAAATTCACATCCATAGACTCATTATTATTCTCAATCAAAGTATACAAAGGCATATCATTGGGATCAATAGGATCACTCTTAGTAGCTAACAATTTCATAAGTTCATCCATCTTTCCACTCAAAACATTAATTTCTTCTATAGAATGCACTTTTTTACTAGTAGATCTTTCGGTGTGCCATTGAGAATAATTAGCCATAATATTATCAAGGAGTTTTGTAGCATCTCCTAGGGTGATTTCCATAAACGTGCCTCCCATAGCCAAATCTAAAAGATTTCTAGAAGCAAAATTTAAGCCGGCATAAAAATTTTGTATGATCATCCATAAATTCAAACCATGTGTTGGGCAATTGCGAATCATCAATTTCAATCTTTCACAAGATTGGGCAACATGCACATGATCAAGTTGTTTAAAATTTATAATATCGTTCCTAAGAGTGATGATCTTCGCGGGAGGAAAATACTTAGAGATAAAAGCATCTTTGCACTTGTTCCATGAATCAATACTATTCTTAGGAAAAGACAAAAACCAAACTTTAGCACAATCTCTAAGTGAAAACGGAAATAACTTCAATTTAATAATATCATTATCCGTATCTTTCTTCTTTTGCATCTCACACAAATCAACAAAGTTGTTTAGATGGGTAGCGGCATCTTCACTGGGATGGCCGGAGAATTGATCTTTCATAACAAGATTCAGCAAAGCAGTATTGATTTCACAAGACACAACATCATTAAGAGGAGCAATCGGAGTACTAAGGAAATCATTATTATTGGTATTGGACAAATCACATAATTTGGTATTATCTTGCGCCACCGCGAAAAGTAATCCAACACACAAGCAAACAAAAAAAGGCAAATGAAAGAGAGAGGAGATTTGGGAAAGAGAGGGCGAATAAAACGGCAAGGGTGAAGTGGGGGAGAGGAAAACGAGAGGCAAATGGAAAATAATGTAAATGAGAGGGAGATGAGTTTGTGATGGGTACTTGGTATGTCTTGACTTGAGCGAAGACCTCCCCGATAACGGCGCCAGAAATCCTTCTTGCTACATCTTGAGCTTGCGTTGGTTTTCCTTGAAGAGGAAAGGGTGATGTAGCAAAGTGTAGCGTAAGTATTTCCCTCAGTTTTGAGAACAAAGGTATCAATCCAGTAGGAGGCTCCTCAAAAGTCCCACGCACCTACACAAACAAACAAGAACTCACAACCAACACAATAAAGGGGTTATCAATCCCTTCACGGCCACTTGCAAAAGTGAGCTCTGATAGAGATGGTATGATAAGATAAATATATTTTTGGTATTTTATAATATAGATTGGAAAAGTAAAGATGCAAATAAAAAGCTTATATGATAAAAGATAGACCCGGGATCCATAGGTTTCACTAGTGGCTTCTCTCAAGATAGCATAAGTATTACGGTGGGTGAACAAATTACTGTCGAGCAATTGATAGAAAAGCGAATAGTTATGAGATTATCTAGGCATGATCATGTATATAGCCATCACATCCATGACAAGTAGACCAACTCTTGCCTGCATCTACTACTATTACTCCACACATTGACCGCTATCCAGCATGCATCTAGAGTATTAAGTTCATAAAGAACAGAGTAACACATTAAGAAAGATGACATGATGTAGAGGGATAAACTCATGCAATATGATACAAACCCCATCTTTTTATCCTCGATGGCAACAATACAATACGTGCCTTGCTGCCCCTGCTGTCACTGGCAAAGGACACCGCAAGATTGAACCCAAAGCTAAGCACTTCTCCCATTCACTACAGGAATCTGCTACTTTGCCATCTGCCACGGCGGACGGCAAAGGCATGGATGGCGGACGGCAAAGACCTTTGCCGTCAGCCGCGGACGGCAAAAGGTGACGTCAAAGTAGGGGACGGCAAAGAGCTGCGTTGCCGTCTGCTTCGGGCAGCTAACGATAAAGGGGCCTTTGCCATCAGCAGCGGACGGCAAAGAAGACGGACAGCAATAAATGCGCGGTTACTCTGTTAGGTGGTTAACGGCAGGCCTTTGCCGTCCGCTGCGGACGGCAAAGCCTTTACCGTCAGCTGCTGATGGCAAACTGACCAAATTGGTCAGCCTCCCAGGAAGCACAGCTGCTGATGGCAAACTGACCAAATTGGTCAGCCTCTTTGCCATCCGCTGCTAATGGCAAAGAGCCATTTTCCGTCGGTGGCAGACGACAAAGAGCCTTCATATTGTCTCTTTTGTTCTGTTTTTTTTAATCCAACAGTTTTCATAGCAAATATATATGACATATATAGATATATTTCCATATCACATATCTAGCACATAAGTTTCATATCACATATCACATCAGTTTCATCCATACACATTGTTCATACATAAGCAAGTTCCATCCATACACATTGTTCATACATAAGCAAGTTCCATCCATATACATATTACAATGCAAAGTTTTGTCAAGATAGCAAGTTCTATCATAGCAAGCTAGATACAATGCAAAGTTTCATCAAAGGAAAAGCAAGCACTCCATCATAGCAAGCTAGCTTCCATGAAGTGAATGAAATCTGCAAAATGGTAAATAAGAAAGTTAGAAATAGGTGACTAGAACAAGAAGAAGACTAGAACAAGAAGTATATGTCATTTATGAGCTAACTTAGGTTAATTGGATCATATATGAGGTAACAAAGTTGAAATGGGTTGTTTATGAGCTAACTTAGTTGAAATGGATCATTTATGAGCTAACTTAGTTGAAATGGGTCGTTTATGAGCTAAGTTAGGTGAAATGGATCGTTTATGAGCTAACTTAGGTGAAATGGATCGTTTTTGAGCTAACTTAGGTGAAATGGATCGTTTATGCGCTTTTATGAGCTAACTTAGTTGGAATGGGTCGTTTATGACCTAACTTAGGTGAAATGGATCATTTAAGAGCTAATTTAGGTGAAATGGATCGTTTTTAGCTAACTTAGGTGAAATTGATCGTTTAGGAGCAAATCTAGGTGAAATGGGTCATTTTGGAGCTAACCTATGTGAAATGGGTCATTTTGGAGCTAACCTAGGTGAAATGAGTCGTTTTGGAGCTAACCTAGGTGAAATGGGTCATTTTAAAGCTAACGTAGGTAAAATGGATCATTTACGAGCTAATCTACTAAAATGGGTCATAAACGAGCTAACTTGGATAAATTGGATCACTTGTAAGATAACTAAGGTAAAATGAGTCATATTACAGCTAACTTAGGTAAAATGGATCGTTTATGAGCTAACTAAGTTAATTATGCAATTTTTGACATAAGTAAGCTTATTAAGTCATTTTGAAGGAAAAGAAGCTAACTCTAGGTCATTATGGTAAGCATATTGGAGGAAATAAAGCTAAGTCTAAGTCTAGAGAAACTTACCGTGATCAGGGAGGTGTAGGAGTGGGCTGGCTCGTGCCGGTAGCTGGAGAAGGATCGTGCGATGCGTTTCTGGAGTTAAGCTGCACCAAAGATCATTTCCAATGTCTCGTTAGCATTATGACACTCAAATGTTAAGACTAGCAAGTAATGTCCATTCAAATTAAACTCACCGTGCTCCCAGGAGCAATCACTGGCATCGGCGGAGCGGTCTGACCGGACTTCTCGCACATAGACTGCACATTTGGTTTTCACAACAGAGTCATACTAGTTAGTAATGACACTCAAATGTTAAGACTAGCAAGTAATCTGCAGAAAAAACTTACCACAAGGAGCTCATACATGGCCCTTGCCTGCATGTCACTCCGTGCCCTCTCCTCCTCCAATATCTTTGTCGTCCTTTCCTCCAACTCCCGCTGCCTCTCCGCCACCTCCGCCAGAAGTTTCTCCGTTCTATCTCTCTCACTCTGTATAGCAGCCTGCAACACCACTCACATGACCATTTGTAATCGTTGATGGAAGCGCACACAATGTAATGGAGAAAGATAGCTGAGTACGTATAACTAACCTTGATGGCGAGTTGGACTGGCCGTTCACGAGGCCTTATCTTAGGAGCGGAGCTCGACTGGCGTGCCTTGATCTCCGGGAGAGTGCTAGGACAACGGATAAGTCCATCTCCCATGGCTATGGAGCCATGGGACCTCCCGCCACCAGATATCATCAGCAACTCTGTATCAATGGGACCCTGGCTCGGGTTAAAGTCCCCCCTTTCCTCGCCTTCCCCTGATCTCTATATTGCACGAGCTTGTCGTGGGCGGAGATGTTGGTGAAGTTCTTTGGATCATCGAGGTCAGACGCAGAGAATGCCTTGACTTTCTTGTAAGAGCCAGTGTGGGCCATGGCATACAGGTCGTACACCTCTGGCACCTTATCCGCCTTATTGTAGCGTGCCTGAAAGAGAGAAACAAAGTAAATTAGTAATTAAAGGGCTAAAGCTAGAATGATGAATGAATTGCATGAATCATGAAGCAAACCACATACCCAGTTCTGCCCGTACTGAAATAAGTTGGAGCTGCCTTGGTGGTGTGGCACACCTTCCATTTGGGCACGTTTGTCCTTGGCCTCGTTGTGGGTGGCCCGCCATTCTTTTGAGCACCACCCATCGACCAACACCTCCCAACAATCCATACGATCCGCACACCATCTCTGAGGGGCCTAAGTTAGCAAATAGAAACTTCAACTCTATGGCTATGAATTACTAAATGAAGGAATTAAGTTAAAGGCCTTAAGAATTACCTTCATGTACTGCTCCTTACTCAAGAACTTATCGCGACACTCCCGCTTGAACTTCTTGATACCACGGTCGGCGTAGTAGTCTCGAACATACTGCACCCGAGTCTCATGTCGTAAGTTCTGAAGTAGGTGCCTGCACTCCTTGTGGATAACATCTGCCGCCTCCTCCTCGTATCCCTCCTCACACCTGTAGAATGTATGCAATCAAATGAGACAATATTGATTAGTACAATTAATAACTAGCTAGTTGAAGATTTTTAATTGTGTAAAGGAGAAATTACCCAGAACTTTCTGATCACCATGTCTGCCCTTGTCTTGCACAAGACACCGTCGATAATCTCACCCGGCGGGGCCGGGGCAGCCAAGTAGTGCTCCCAACTCAATCCAACCTCTGGAAGCCGACCCTCACCAGGCAACGTGACAAACCCCGGAAAGTTTTGCCGAATCAGAACTCCAAGGACGGAGTTGGGCCGGCGGACACTTTCATGGTGGTCCCAACCCGTACAGCATGACAAGGCCAACGCATTAGTTATTTGAAGAAACGTGAATGCAGAAGGTACAAAAAGATTAAATGCACTTACCTCTCCCCATCAGGGAAAATCAACCACCTCTGCTCGCGGGTCGCCGGCACGGACGGGAGCCGTGTAGCACCACGCTGGTAGACGTTGCCCCCTCCTCCCCCTCCTCCTCAAAATCAGTCGGCTCCCCGCCATCATCACCATGGCCACTCGGCTCCCCGCCATCATCAGCATGGCCACTCAGCTCCCCGCCATCCTCAGGCTGACCCGACCAAGTACCCCATCCAGACGTGTGCTCCTCTGGGGTCTCGTGGGCCCAACTCTCATGGGCCGAAGGCCCGTCGACCCGAGGCTCGTGGGCCGAAGACCCGTGGACCGGAGGCTCGTGGACCGGAGTCCGTGTAGCCTCCTCCTCAGACAAGTCCACCCTAGCAGTCACGTGCTCGGGTGAAACAGCTGGGGGCGGCGGTGAGGAAGGCGCCGTAAGAGTCACCGTACCTCCTCTCCCGCGACCACGTGCTCCACCTCGGCCCTTCTTCTTACCTCGTCCCCTGTTGGGCACCGTGGTCGACGAAGAATGGACCGGCGGTGTCGCCATACTGTCCAGCAACGCTCGGCGGAGAGGTGCGTGTGGAATGGAAGACCTCACACTACGCGCCGACGAAGAAGGGGCCTTGGCGCGCTCCCGACCAGCGCCCACCATCTTTCAACACCTGCCATGACAAAGAATAAACGAAATTAGTACAACATGAAAAAAAGTACCAACATGAATAATAATATGTATATCACTTAAGTGTATCATCATCAAGTACAACATAAACAACTGCACATTTAAAACTACCCGATCAACACAACTATATATGACGCTTTTTGATAACAAAATCGAAAAATATATCACCTAACTAATATTTCACAAATATATGACCCCGTCGGCCTCTGGAAGGCCAAAGAACACCTTTTCGGGAGGTGTCGGGGGTCGGGGTGTCATGTCGGTGTAAGGGTGCCGTGTCAGTTTCGGGATCGGGGTCTCGGGGTCGGGGTGTCGGGTCGGGGTGCCGGGTCGGGGTTGGGGTG
>NC_057807.1:363740754-363741337 GCF_018294505.1 Triticum aestivum
TTTTCCTTTTCTTCTTCTTCCTCTTCTTCTTTTTCTTCCGTTTTTCCTTCTTCTTCTTCTTCTTCTTCTTCTTCCTCCTTTCCTTTTTCCTCTTCTTCTTCTCCTCCTCTCCTCTTTTTTCTTCTTCTTCTTTTTTCTTCTCCTCCTCCTCTTCTTCTTCTCCTCCTCTCCTCTTTTTTTTCTTCTTCTTCCTCTTCTTCTTTTTTCTTCTCCTCCTCCTCTTCTTCTTCTTCCTTTCCTTTTTCCTCTTCTTCTTCTCCTCCTCTCCTATTTTTTTCTTCTTCTTCTTTTTCTTTCCTAAAACTGAACTAAACCTAAAACTAAACCTAAATCCAAACCTAAATCTAAAACTAAAACTAAAACTAAAACTAAATCTAAACTAAACATAAACCTAAAACTAAAAAAAGGAAAAAACTAAATCTAAACCTAAAACTAAACTAAAACTAAACCTAAACCTAAAACTAAACCTAAAACTAAAACTAAAACTAAATCTAAACTAAACATAAACCTAAAACCAAAAAAACAGAAAAAAAGGAAAAATAGAGGAGGTAGAGCTCACCTGGGCTGGTGGAGGAGGTGGCCG
>NC_057807.1:363741968-363770345 GCF_018294505.1 Triticum aestivum
CGGCCTGGGGCGGCGGCGCCGGGCCCGGGGCGGTGGGGCGCGGGGGGGGGGGGCGCCGGAGCCCCAATAGAATCTATTGCCCTCTTATAGATGGTCAAAGTGCCAACTGTCGCCCCACTTGCGCCTTGAAACTCGCCTAATCCCAATGAAAGCATGCGCCGTAAACGGTTGGATTACCCAAATTCTATTGATGAGCAATCCCTTATTAAGTGGGCATGATCTTTGTTTTGACAGGACGGGCAAATGAGGCTTGGCCTCAAAACATGGAACATGGGGTGTGAAAATGGTTCAAAACATTGAAGGGTTAAGTCTGACGCTTCGCTGAAAAAAGTTGTCAGTAAAAGACACCATTCTTATTTTTTATATATCATGCCTTTGCGGATAAGGGTTGTGTTCATTATGTAAAGCCAGATACAATTCTTTTATGGAGGAAAGCCGGTGTGTACTATTCAAGGAACCCACCTTGCAATGCTGAAGACAATCTGCATGCCGAACACGTCGCCATTAAAGACTGGTTCAGGGGCTACTATGGGAGTCCTGGACTAAGGGGTCCTCAGGCGCCCGGTCTATTGGATATGGGACGGACTTGTCGGAGTAATGGGCCACGGGTAGGTTAACCCGAGCCCATGAACCTTTCAAGACATTGGGACAAGTAGCGCCGCTCATGCCGAGTCCCAGGGACAACTCCAAGATATGCCGAGTCCCAGGGACGACTCCAAGATATGACGAGTCCTAGTCGGCGACTCCAAGATATGCCGAGTCCTAGACGGCGACTCCACGATAAGCCGAGTCCCAGATGGCGACTCCAAGATAAGTCGAGTCTCAGACGGCGATTCCAGAGAGGCCAGCTATAGAGAGTCGGCTCGTGACTCCACCCTCGTCTCAAAGGTCGAGGAGGGGTACGGCCACGGCGTGGCCGTCCCCCCTGCTTACAAGGGGCTGGCATGGCTACAGTAAGCCGTATCACTGAAGATCTCCGGCGTGGCGCGACACTGTTGCCATGCCTGCCCTCACCTCAGCCACAGTGGGCGGCGCACTGTGCCCACGACGCCAGCCTGTACGACCGAAGGGCTGTGGGGCCGCCCGTCAGTGGGTAGACAGAAGACGACACAAGCGCCCTGGAGACGGACCCGTGGGAGTCGGCCCCCTGGAGTCGGGCGACCCCTCCCACGGGCCCCGCACGCCATTAATCAGACAAGATGGGGAATGGCGACAATGAACGCACGCCAGACGGCGGCGCTGTCGCCATGACCACATGACCGAGCCCGCGTCATCAGGAGTACCGCTACAGTATCAGGCCTGTCCGCGGGGCCCGCCAGTCGGCGGAGAGGACGACGGCCTGAGAGACAGACGGCTGGGACCCGCGGCCAGCCGGATTACCATTGTACCCCTGGGGGGTAGGCCTATATAAACCCCCCAGGAAGTCCATGCAAAGGGTCCGTACCCAGAGAGAGATAGACCTTAGAGCATAGGAAGGAGAGAGCTAGCCTTGCCTTCTCCTCCCTCCAGAAACAACTCCAGGAGCACCATTGTACCCACTTTGCCATACTGACCATGCGGAGACCCCGGAGAGCAGCAGTAGGGGTGTTATCTCCTCGGAGAGCCCTGAAGCTGGGTAAGATCCGCCGGCGTGCATGTCTTCGCCTCATCCCGCTTCCGGGCACCGACGATGTTCTACTCGCTCCCACCATGATAAGCCATCCTTTGGCATATGTCGTACCCAACCCCCGACAGGACTGATGGGCCGTCAAGATACAAGATAGAAGATCACCTATCGTGTCAGATAGGGACTCCTGTATGCGTGGATGCAAAGTTTAGGTGTCCAAATATGTTATTTCCTTTTTGTTAAACCGACTTTGTACAACCCTAAGCCCCTCCGGTGTCGATATAAACCGGAGGGTTAGATCAGAGGCAGGATCACAACATTGCTAGGCTAGCCAATCTAGAGTTTGCCAACACAATCTCGTGGTAGATCAACTCTTGTAACCCCTGTACCCTTTGAATATAATAAAGTAGGAGTAGGGTTTTACCTCCATTAAGAGGGCCCGAACCTGGGTAAACATTGTGTCCTTTGTCCGTTGTTACCATCGGTCCTGAGACATATAGATTGGGCCCCCCTACCCGAGATTTGCCGGTTTTGACACCGACACGCGGCACCATTCTGCGCCCTGCCTATGTTACAAGCTATGGCGGGGGTGCGTGCCGGCCCCCACCACTCCCGCGTGCCCCTCTAGAGCACCTGGGGGACTCCTCGGGGCCAACCTGGCCCGCAGTGTCACCTGTCCTACCCTGACCATGCTGCCTCCGGGAGAGGCAGGCCCGGGTGGTCTCTCCTAGGGCCGTGCCGGGGCTCCAACCCATGGCCATCAGGACCAGGCGCCGAGCCTGGAGGCCAGCGACATGGGACACTTAGGCGACGACTCTGGCACGGCAAATCCAGAGGCCTATGTACCCCCCCCCCATGATGGACCTGCAGTATGCTGGGTGTCGGGGGCACACGAAGCCGAGGCTCCCTCTGAGCCGCCCCGGAGCTTCACCGACACCATCAACGTCAACAGCCACTGGGTACAGCAGATGTATCAAGAGCACGATTACGCTAACCATGGACCGTAGGTAAACCAAGCCACAACGGCCGCCAGAGACCCCAAGGCGATGGCCCCGCCACAAGCGGGCAGAGTGCACTGGGGGATGCACAGGGGAAGCCCGGAGCAAGGGCCTCCCCCGCGCCGCATGGAGCAAAGCGCTGCACAAAGGTAGGTCCTCTGTCGGGGAAGGCGTCGGCGAGCCCTTCCCTAGTGGAGGGCCTGTGGTCGCCGAGGGCCCCGCCAACGTCCCCCTTGCCCCTTGGTCTCGTCCTGGTTTCTGGATGCCCCAACGGTGGTTGGAGCCCTGGTCAGGTGCCATGAAGCAAGTCCCCGTGCCTGTGAAGGTCTCTGCTCGTGACACTCTCACATAATAATGAGTGGGGCTGTACACACCCCGGAGTCTCCTGAGTGCCGCCCTCAGGCCTCAAGGAGGCTCCCACCCACGTCCAAGTGGAAGCACCTGGCCGTCGACACTGTCCCCCAATGACTATGCCCACACCCAGTGGAAGCACTTAGCTCCGCGCTGGTTAGAAGACGAGAAGACTAGCTAGGTGCCAGACGCGGCTGTTTTCCTTTGCTCTCTTTCTATAACCTAGTTCACCGTCTTTTTGGAATTAATTTGGAGTTTCATGTGCTTATCAAAAGAAAAATGGGGGAAATTTTTCTTGACCCGTGGCGCTTTCTTGCTTTCTGGCTTCATGTTTAAAAGTGAGGCTCGCGCCAACTACCCCCCTAGGAGCGCCCTGCGAGCAGGGACTGGGTGTGGTACGCGCGCGTTGAGCACCTTCGGGCTAGCCCCGACGATGCCAAGGCCCCCCGGGGGTCAGTAGTATGGTCACCATGCACATACCTTGTCGTAGTCTAGCAATCAGCTCCTCGTGAGGCTCTCTGGGCCGGGTCAGCAGGCTCCTCGGGAGACTTAGAACTTCATGAGCCCCCAGAGGGCTCGTTTCTGGAGGACAGCACTACTGCGACGCCAGGACCCACTCAAGACCTACGGAACCAAAGATAACTCGCAACAACTACCCCGCTCGGGAGCCCGCAAGCTCCTGACGGCACATTTCAAATTCTACTTCCAGGGATATCATCATTTCATACATTATAAGGGGACCCCTTCAAAAAATGCTTTCACGCCTCACAAGGCCACGTCCGAAGGGTTTTTGCATACGGGACAAGGCAAAGGGAAATGTTGGCCTAGCTGGATGTGCCGCCTCAAGCGCAGTCTTTGTTGTCTCCACCCGCGTTTCCTGCATTGTCATGCGCGTTGTCTTCATCGTCGCCATCTGCACCGTCCTCTTCATTCGTGATCACGATCATGTCATCCTTGGGAGCAACCTATGCGACCAGTGCGTCCATGTGGTCATCCACCCAACCCACCAGGTTGTCCTGGATGACCTCAGGCACGGGGGCTATCACAGCGTCAAAGTAAAAATGGGGATCAAGGTTGAGGAGATGGCTGAAGATGCATGAGAAAGCATGCCCGAGAAGGCCTCGGCTTCTCTCTTCAACTAGCTCGCGAACCCTCATGGCCCGACCCTCTAGGCGGGTCACGATTTCGGTGAAGAAACGGAGGTGGCTGGCGTAGTCATCCTCATGCGGCTGAGGGGTGCTCTCCTCGCATATGGCGCCCAAGGCTCAGTTGGCCCTGACTCTGAGGGCCTGGAGCATCATGGCATGCTCGCGCTGCATTTTCCGGTGGCGGTTCGCTTCGTCCACGGTCTTATCTGCGAGGGACATGACGTCCTCGATTTGCTGCTGAAGAGAAGACAGGTCGGCGCGAGCAGAGACCAAGTCGACCTCGGAGGAGTCCAAAGTTCCCTTGGTGGCCTTGCTCCGTAGTGTCCAGATTCGTCTTGAGGGTAGTGGTCCTGCCCGTAAGCTCGGCCTCCAGGAGCTCTGACTTCAGGCGGTACTCGTCGACAAGAACCGCGCGAACCTTCGCCACCCTCTGGTTGACCTCCTACTGGATCCTGGCCTCCCGGGTGGTGACTGCGTCCTCAGTTGTGCCTACATGGCGCTACCTCACCTCCTGCCGCTCGAGCTCCAGGCTGCACTTCAAGGCCTCTAGCGCCATCATCTGCTCGTGTTTCTGGACCTCTTTCTCATCGGAATGTTCCTCGCTTAGCGATGCAGCCAGGGCGGCCCGACGCTCTTTGATCTGCTTCTCAAGGGCAGCATTTGAAGCTTGGACTTCCTGCTCTCACTCCTCAGCTACCTTGTGACGGTGGTCGGCGGCCCTGGCCTCCTCCAGGGCATGGGCGCAAGCCTCACGAGAAGTTGCAAGGGCCTCCGTGGCACTTGCGCTGGCGCGCTCATGCTAAAGATGCCCGAGGTTGATTGCGAGCTTCAACTGGTGCCACTCGTGTGCCAAGCAAAGGTCCTCCGTCTCAAGGCGGGCGTCGACGTCAGAAAGCTCTTCTCCAAGCTGACTCAGCGCACCCATCGCCTCCCGGAAAAGCTCATGACGGACAGTGTCACGCCCGCGCGTGAGGTCCAACGTGCGGCCAAGCCCGTCCTTCGCACAGGGGGCTGTCGGAGGGGCCCGGAGTGGCTCACCCACTCCTTGCAGGGACTTGGAGGCCCGTGCCTTCTCGGCCGCTCTCCGGGCCTCGTGGAAGGTGTTGAGCGACACGATCTCGCTACTCGAAGATGAAGTCGACGCTGGGGGTGCCCAACCACCAGTGATGACCAACGGAGGAGCCCTCGGCACGCCTCCTGCGCCCCGTTGTCGGTGTACAAAAGTAGGGGTTCTCCTTTTGACCCCTTTACTTATGCACGGGCAGTCGGAGCCATGCGCCATGGCCGCACATAGCAGGGTAAAGGAGGGGAGCTAGAGAGAAGTCGAGGGCACAAGACAAACAAGGCAACATCAAGGACCGAGGCCACAAAGTGCAGATGGACGAAGCAGGTTTCCCAGGCGAGACCCTTGCCGAGGCAGCCTCAGCAGCCCTGGCAAGGCCCTTGCCGGGGCGGCTCGCCCACACCAGCGGAGTGAGACACCCTCGAACCCACGGTCTCCAACACCATCAACAACGTTGGGCCAGGGCTCGGGAGGCACCTCCATGGTGGCATGCAGATCTTTGTGAAGACAAAGAATATTCAAGATCAGATCAGGATTAGAAGGCAACAATCCTCGACAAGATCCTTGCCGAGGAAACCCACAAGACCCCTGGGAAGATCCTTGCCGAGGACGACAGCGCGCCACGGCAAGACCCTTGCCAGGCCGGCAAGACCCTTGCCAAGGGCGTCAGCGGGGCCACTGCCAGGCCCACACCAACCAAATCTCCACCATCATTCACATGCAGCTGCCAGCCCAACCAGCTAGGCAGGCACCTACGTGGCAACATGCGGCTTCCAGGCCAACTCAGCACACACCTGCGTGGCAGCATACAGATCTTCGTGGAGGCTCCACCACCGCGCCACATCAGCTGCTTGCCTTCCTACATGGCGCCACATGCATTGCTGGCCAGGGCGCGTGTCAAAGCGAGGAGGAGCAGCGAAGGACGGGACGGGCCTCTCCCTCGTCCCCGATAAAGTGAGGGGACACCTAAGCTATGCATGAAATGCGTCTTGTTCTGTAATACGAGCGTTAAGCTCGTAGCACTGTAGACCTTTCCACCTCCTGTGTGCCACTGTGGCAGCCCATTTCTACTATAAAAGGAGGCCCATGGCGTACTGGAGAGGGATTCGGATGTTCTAAACCACGCAACCACCATAGCTATTTCAAGAGCTCAAGAACACTCAATACATCCACCAAAGCAGGACTAGGGTTTTACGCATCCTCGCGGTCCGAACCTAGGTAAATGATCCTTGTGCTGGTTACTAATCTTGCTCTTCTCACAACCCCGCGCCCCGCAATCGTAGTAGGGATTCTTGTGATCCCATAGGTGTCGTTTCCCACCGACATCTTTGGCGCGCCAGGTAGGGGGCGCAATTGTGAGAATTTGTTCTAGTAGTTGGCCTAGCAGTTCTTCATCGCCACGGCTCCCGTGGAGAAGGCAGCCAAGAGAGTGGCGCCACCTGCGAGCGCGAAGGATGCCAGGGTGGCGACGAGAAAGCCAAGTCATGCCAAACTTAAAACTTTTCTCCTTAATATAAGGTTATCGTCCTTGGAGATTCTGCCTATGTATGGAAAACCTGTACGCAGAGGGGCCGTCCCGCAATTGGCAACACCCTTGTTCGGTTTCGAGTCTGCTCAACAGCTCAAGTGGCCGCGCCGAGAGAAGCAGGGTAGCCTTCCGCAATTAGCAACACTCTCAACTCTGACTCGAGTCAAGCTCGATGCTTCGAGCGACCGCGTTAAGGGTGGTAAGGTGGTTCGCCTAGCAGCAAGCGCGCCCGGCAGGCCAATGGGGATCCATCGTCAAGTCGCCGCCCTGGGTTTACGCGCCGGCATGTCTACCCAGTTAGCGTAGGAAGGACATACAAAGGCAAATCGAACATGAAAATAACATGCATAACGTTAGAAGTACTGCAGAGTTATATTACAAAAATTGCCGCCGCGGTTCTAACTAAAGATAGCAATTCTCTTGGTCATGAACCTGCTGCGGCGATAAGAAACGGGGTGCCTAGTCCCGGTGCTGGCCCTCCAACCTCTTGATTTTGTCGATGCGGCTGATGATGGGCTTGATACGCTCCTTGAGCGCCATGATGTCATCATCCTCCGGCAAGCTCTTCAGCGTAGCTTCGAAGTCGAGGTCAAGATGCCAATGCGCTATGTTGGCAAGCACCTTGGTCATGGCACCCCGGGAGAGCATCCGGGACTCCTCTGCTAGGGAGGCCGCATAGTTGGAGTGAAGTCGCTCCAGGGCACCGACGACACTCTCAAAGAACAGGGTCAGGTTGGCGTTGGGGCTCAGGCTTGCCTCTGGGGCGTACCTCACATCCGACATCCCCATGGTGGCGAGCTACGTGGCGGCCGAGTTCGTAACGTCGGTGAGGCATCCGAGCCAATGCTTCTCACCCTCCACATGTTCATTAAGGTTGGCGGCCTCGTTCTTCCGCAGCTGCTTCTCGGTCTCCAGGTCCTTGGTCAGGATCCCTCTCGGGCTTTGGCCTCCGATAGCATCTTCTCAAGATCCTCCAACTTCAGCTTGAAGTCTCTGATGGAGTTATTGGCTTCGGAGAGTTCTCCGGCCTTGCTGACGGTCGCGCCGTGCACCTCCACTAGGGCGCCATTGAGCGTGTCCTTCTCCTTGGACAGCTTCAGAGTTTGATCCTTCAGCTCATCCAGCTCCGCCTCCAGCTCCTTCACCTTGCCGGCATGAACCAGAGCCTAGGCATTGAATGCCTACCTATGCCTCTGCTCTAGCTCTTGGGTCTGCTGCACGACGAGCTTGTCCACCTCTTCATCCTTGCCGTGAAGCATGGCGGCAAGCTTCCCCTCACGTGCGGCAAGGTCCTCCTCCTGGTAGTTCAGTGCGGCCTCATGCGGGGTCCGGGTGGCTTCGGCGGCGGCGGCCAATTTCTTCGCCACCTCTTGGGCCTTCTCGACGTCGGCCAGCTTCATTGTGAGCTCCACGTCATGCTTGGCCAGCTCGCCCTGGGCGGCCATCAGCTCGTCTTGAGCCTGGCAGAACCAGTCCTATGCCTCGGCGACGTGCCCCTCTAAGTCTGCCTCCGCCTTCTCCACCACCGCCGTCCTGGACTTGGCCTTGTCCAAATGAGCACGATGGAGCGCCTCGAGCTTCCGGAAGCTGGCGCCCATGGCCTGGAGCAATCATTCCTCCTGGGAGCCATCGCCACCAACGCTCGGCTCGTCGACGACCTCGAGCCCGGCAGCGGCAAGCACCTCGTCGTCGAACACCTCCCCCTCAATGGGAGACCCGGTGCTCGACGCGCCTGGGAGGTGGAAGAAGAGGTCATCGCTCACCCTCAGGTACATGCCGGAGCCGGAGGCAGTGGAGGAGGAGGGCTGGTCATCAACCACCACCTCCTCGGCAGCGGCCTTGCCGGCCTCCCCGACAGGTCCCTCGCCGGGCTCCTCGGCGGGCCCCTTGGCGGTGTCCTCGGCAGCGCCCTTCGCGCTCTCCCCGGCGGTGATCTCCTCGGACTGCACCGCGGTGTCCTTGGTGACATCCTCGATGACGGTGTCGACGTCCTCTGCGTCCATCGAGGGGAAGTCTGGATGCCTAGAAGGGGACAGGGCGGGGCCAAGATCAAAAGCTAGTAAAAAAAGAAGAAAGAAGGAACGCAAGCAAAGACAGAAAGCGAGTGTCTTACTCGTGCCAAGCCGAGAAGCGGAGGTCCCTTCTCCGCCAAGGTTTGGTGTCGAGGCGAAGCCATCGGCGCCCGCGTTCTCCTCCTCCTCCTCTGTGTGCATGGGCTCGGCGCTTGGTGCCCTTGCCGGGGACGCCCCTCGAGGCGGCGTGGTTGACGGAGGCGGCACGTTAGGAGAAGCCCTCTATGGCTCCCCTTGCTGATGCTCCCCTCCTACATTCACGGCATGGTTAGTACCAAAGTATCGTACCCCTAGCGCACGTCGATGAAGGACGGGTGATGGACTGATGCTGGGGGCTGGGCTGGGGGCTGTTGTCCGGGCTGCTCAACACCACCAGTGGCGTGCTGGAGGTGCCTGCCGGGGGCTGGCTGCTCGACGAAATCCTGGCCCTCTTTGCTCTTTGGGCCAGCATCTCCATGTCCCTGTGGGATGAAGATGATTCATAATAGGCGCCACCATTTGAGGAAATGGAGGGGAAAAAAAGAAGAGCAGGGGGAAATGAAGAGCTTACTCTTCCTCCTCCTCCTCCTCTGCTGCTTTCCACTTCCTCTTCGGGCTGAGGGGTCCAAAGTCAAACGCGATACCCGCGCCAACGTCTGCCGGCGAAGGGGGAGGCAATGGCGTTCGGACACGCTTGGACGACGAAGAAGCGGATGCCTTCTTATTTGCCGCCACGGCCCTCGTCGCCTTCTTCATCGCCGCAGCTCTCGTCTGGTGCACAGACGTCTCCTGGGCTTGCCACAGCTGCGCGGCCCGATCGGGGTGGACCGGCTCGCCAGAGGTGGCTCGCCGCAGGACTCGCCCTCTTCCGGTGATTGGAGGGTCGGCGGTCACGGTCTCCTCCCCCTCGTCCTCCTCTTCCGATGATTTGTCGACCATGTTCTCAACGAGGGGAGCCCCGATGACGACGCTGTTGGCCTCCCCAGCAGCCGCCGCCCGCCGGGCGAGCTCATCTTCCTCCACTTCGGCCGCGGCCTTGTCCTCCATGCCGCCGGCCTCCTCGGCGAGCTTCGCCTCCTCCTCGGCAAGCTTTGCCTCCGCCACCCTGGCGGCGATGTAGTCCAGCTCCACCGGAGAGGTTTCCTGGATGAGTCGCGGCTCGGCAGTACCGTACCCCTCGTGCAAGGTGTCGAAGAATTCCTGCACTTGGAGCTCGTCCGGCTCGACCTAGCTCGGGTCAAGGCCATGCGTGTTGAAGAACGGCATCATGGCGATAATCTCGGGCTGGCGAGAATTGTTTCACAGCGGGACCACTCCCGCTGGCAACTTGAAAACGGGCTCTTTGGCAACGTTGCCGGCCTTCGCGGCAGCCCTCGCAGCCTTGCCGGACCGCTCAACCTCGCCGTCGTCATTGACCTCAAGCTGGAAGTTCCATTGGCAGAGATGGGCATGCCTCAGCACCGTCAGGTTGTGGTCGAGGCCGGGGCGGAGCCTCATAATGTCAGCAGCATTATTGAAAAGCCAGGACGACCTCCCCTTGTTGTGCAGAGGAGCGATTCGGCGGTGGATGAAGTCCGCCCCGATCATTTCGAGGGTCGGCCCGGCCTGGGTGATCCGAAGGATCCTGGTGGTGGCAATCGTGAGCTTCACGTCATCGGCGTCGACGTCGCCCCAGTCGTTCCTACGAACCAGCGCCTCCCGGCGAACCGCGCAGAATGCTGGCGGGTTCTCCTCCTCAATCCAGCACCACCGGCCCCGCCACGCTTCCCACCTCTCCTTCGTGGCGCCCTCCGGGTACGCCCCCTTGGCCCTCGGAATCCAGGCGACGCAATGATACGTCTCCAACGTATCTATAATTTTTGATTGTTCCATGCTATTATATTACCCCTTTTGGATGTTTATGGGCTTTATTTTACACATTTATATCATTTTTGGGACTAACATACTAATCGGAGGCCCAGCCCGTATTGCTATTTTGTTGCCTATTTCAGTATTTTGAAGAAAAGGAATATCAAACAGAGTCCAAACGGAATGAAACCTTCGGAGGCATGATTTTTGTAACGAACGTGATCCAGAGGACTTGGAGTGCAAGTCAAGAAGCAGCTGAGGCGGCCACGAGATAGGAGGGCACCACCCCCCTATAGGGCGCCCCCTGTCTCGTGGGCCCTCGGGTGGCCACCGACGTACTTCTTCCTCCAATATAAGACTACGTACCTCGAAAACATCCAGGGAGCACCTGAAACACAATTTCCACCGCCGTAACCTTCTGTATCCGCGAGATTCCATCTTGGAGCCTTCGCCGGCACTCTGCCGGAGGGGGAATCGACCACGGAGGGCTTCTACATCAACATCCTTGCCCCTCCGATGAGTTGTGAGTAGTTTACCACAGACATACGGGTCCATAGTTATTAGCTAGATGGCTTCTTCTCTCTTTTTGGATCTCAATACAATGTTCTCCCCCTCTCTTGTGGAGATCTATTCGATGTAATCTCTTTTTGCGGTGTGTTTGTCGAGATCCGATGAATTGTGGGTCTATGATCAAGTTTATCTATGAATAATATTTGATTCTTGTCTGAATTCTTTTTTGTATGATTGAGTTATCTTTGCAAGTCTCTTCGAACTATCAGTTTGGTTTGGCCTACTAGATTGATCTTTCTTGCCATGGGAGAAGTGTTTAGCTTTGGGTTCAATCTTGCGGTGTCCTTACCCAGTGACACAAAGGGTTGCAAGGCACGTATTGTATTGTTGCCATCGAGGATAACAAGATGGGGTTTATATCATATTGCTTGAGTTTATCCCTCTACATCATGTTATCTTGCTTAATGCGTTACTCTGTTCTTATGAACTTAATACTCTAGATGCAGGCAGGAGTTGATCGATGTGGGGAGTAATAGTAGTAGATGCAGGCAGGAGTCGGTCTACTTGTTGCGGACGTGATGCCTATATACATGATCTTGCCTAGATAATCTCATAATTATTCGCTTTTCTATCAATTGCTCGACAGTAATTTGTTCACCCACCATAATACTTATGCTATCTTGAGAGAAGCCTCTAGTGAAACCTATGGCCCCCGGGTGTATCTCTTATCATATTTGCTTCCAATTTACTTTTATTTGCATCTTTACTTTTCGCATCTATATTATAAAATACCAAAAATATATTTATCTTATCATACTATCTCTATTAGATCTCACTTTCGCAAGTGGCCGTGAAGGGATTGACAACCCTTTTATTGCGTTGGTTGCGAGTTCTTTGTTTGTTTGTGTAGGTGCATGTGACTTTTGAGGAGCCTCCTACTGGATTGATACCTTGGTTCTCAAAAACTGAGGGAAATACTTACGCTAGTCTGCTGCATCACCCTTTCCTCTTCAAGGAAAACCAACGCAAGCTCAAGACGTAGCAAGAAGGATTTCTGGCGCCGTTGCCGGGGAGGTCTTCGCTCAAGTCAAGACATACCAAGTACCCATCACAAACTCATCTCACTCGCATTTACATTATTTGCCATTTGCCTCTCGTTTTCCTTTCCCCCACTTTACCTTTGTCATTTTATTCGCCCTCTTTTTCCCAATCTCCTCTTCTCTCTTTCGCTTGCTTTTTTCCGTTTGTCGTGTGTTAGTTCATTTACCTTGTTACCATGGCTAGTTCCTTATCCGCTCCTATGTCTCCCGAGTTTGAAGTTCTTCACTCCAAGCAAAGGCAAGGAGAAAACATAAAAGATGCTTGGTATAGGATGATGGAATCTTATCACAAATGCACCCTAGAGGTGAACTTTAGAATTCTTCTTCACAATTTTTATGTTGGGCTAAATATGACGCATAGACAACTCTTGGATTGCATTGCCAAGGGAAATTTTATTGAAATTGATCCTTGTATTGCTCATGAAATTATAGAGGGAATAGTGGGAACACTACCTCAAAAGGGAGGATCGCATCCTACCCAAGAAGAAACACGAGTGTTTCGAAAGATTTGCAAAGTTACAAACATTTTACAAAAATCTCTTGAGCCCCTTAAGAGTGTTAGCGGAAATCTTCACCGCATGAATATGTTGATTACTCTTTGCAATAAGCGGTTGGATTCTTTAGATCTAAAAATTTCCGAGTATGAAGAGAAACGCAAAGAACCTCCCAGATTTGAGCATGACTCCGCTAAAAAGCTGAAAATTAAAGATGGCACTACTTAGATCTATCTTCGCTTTTATGCCTAGCTAGGGGCGTTAAACGATAGCGCTAGTTGGGAGGCAACCCAATTTTCTTTGTGTTTTTTGTTTTTGTTTCTGTTTAGTAATAAATCTTGCATCTACTTTCTGTTTAGATGTGTTTTTATCTTTTAGTTAGTGTTTGTGCCAAGTAGAACCTATAGGATAACCTATGATGATAGTTGATTTGATTCTACTGAAAAACAGAAACTTTGTGCGCACCAATTTAATTTTGTTAAATCACAGAAACATTCTTTTGCGTTTATTCTTTTTGCTGCTGATCAACAGAATTTTTTTCTAGGACTTACTATTTTGGTAGGATTTTTAGAGTTCCATATATTTGCGTTAGTTACTGAGGGAGTTCCGGACTAGGGGGTGTCCGGATAGCCGAACTATCATCATCGGTCGGACTCCAAGACTATGAAGATACAAGATTGAAGACTTCGTCCCGTGTCCGGATGGGACTTTCCTTGGCGTGGAAGGCAAGCTTGGCAATACGGATATGTAGATCTCCTACCATTGTAACCGACTCTGTGTAACCCTAGCCCTCTCCGTGTCTATATAAACTGGATGGCTTTAGTCCGTAGGACGAACAACAATCATACCATAGGCTAGCTTCTAGAGTTTAGCCTCCTTGATCTCGTGGTAGATCTACTCTTGTAACACACATCATCAATATTAATCAAGCAGGAAGTAGGGTTTTACCTCCATCAAGAGGGCCCGAACCTGGGTAAAACATCGTGTCCCTCGTCTCCTATTACCATCCGCCTAGACGCACAGTTCGGGACCCCCTACCCGAGATCCACCGGTTTTGACACCGACATTGGTGCTTTCACTGAGAGTTCCTCTGTGTCATCGCCGATAGGCTCGACGGCTTCTTCGATCGTCATCAACGACGCAGTCAAGGGTGAGACCTTCCTCCCCGGACAGATCTTTGTATTCGGCGGCTTTGTACTGCGGGCCAATTCGCTTGGCCATCTAGAGCAGATCGAAAGTTACGCCCCTGGCCGTCAGGTCAGATTTGAAAGTTTGAACTTCACGGCCGACATCCGTGGGGACTTGATCCTCGATGGATTCGTGCCACAGCCGAGCGTGCCGCACTACCACGACGGGCATGATTTAGCTCTGCTGCCGGACAGTACTCTGGAGGCCGCACTCGAGCCCGCTCCGATCTTCAATTCGGAGTCGGCCGCGCAGATCGAGGAGGGATGGCTAGACATCGCCTCGGGGGCTGCAACCTCTACTGCGATAGAGCCAAACACTGACCTTGTTCCTCACGAAGCTCGCGGCTCCGAGGTGTCGGACTCCTTGCCGGACTCCGAACCTCCCGCGCCCCCTCCTATTGAATCCGATTGGGCGCCGATCATGGAGTTCACCGCAGCGGAAATCTTTCAACACTCACCTTTTGGCGACATCTTGAGTTCGCTGAAGTATCTCTCATTATCAGGAGAGCCCTGGCCGGACTGCGGCCAGGACGGTTGGGATGCGGACGACGAAGAAATTCAAAGCCCACCCACCACCCACTTGGTAGCCACTGTCGACGATCTAACCAACATGCTAGATTATGACTCCGAAGACATCGACGGTATGGACGACGACGCCAGAGACGACCAAGAACCAGCACCTAACGGGCACTAGAAAGCCACCCCAATTCACGACGTACACATGGTGGATACACCAAAAGGAAGCGATAATGAGGAAAAACGGGACGTGGCGAAGGACAACTCCCCCAACAGACAACTAAAATGGCGACGCAAGCGCCGCCCGAAGACCGGCCTCGATAAAAATGGCACCCATACGGACCCGGCTCTAGAGCAGGGCGAAGCAGTGGACGACGCACATGCCACCAAGCAACCCATCCCCGGCGAAGACGATCTCACATCACCAGAGCATACGAACCTTCATAAAAGGCTCGTCGCCACTGCAAGAAGTTTGAAGAAGCAAAAGAGGAAGCTCAAAACAGCGGAGGACGCACTCAGAAAGAGATGGAGCAAAGTACCCAACACCACAGATAAATATGGCACTAGTCACCAGACAAAGAGCTACCCGAAGCGCAAGCTGTTGCCCGAATTTGACAAGGAGGCCTTAGAGCCCCAGCAGTCAAAAAAGAAAGAAACCGCCTAGCCAGATAGACGACCATATGACAGGCCGAGAGCAACAAGGGGCGCCGCACACAAGCCGGCACACGATCAGCTTAAAGACCCTCGAAAGAAGGATGACCCAGCCAGGTCTATCTATGGGCCAAAAAAGAAGACTCCAGGAAGCAACATAACCCGCCGAGCATTCGAAGACAATGGCACACCCAAATACAGGGGCGTCGCACACCCACTATGTTTCACCGACGAGGTACTGGATCATGGATTTCCAGCGGGATTCAAACCCGTAAACATAGAGGCATATGACGGAATGACAGACCCCGCAGTCTGGATTGAGGATTATATCCTACACATACATATGGCCAGAGGAGACGATCTCCATGCCATAAAATACCTACCCCTCAAGCTCAAAGGGCCAGCTCGGCATTGGCTTAAAAGCCTCCCAGAAAATACCATTGGAAGTTGGGAAGAGCTTGAAGATGTGTTTCGAGCAAATTTTCAAAGGGACTTATGTCCGCCCTCCGGATGCAAACCATTTAAGTCACATAACCCAACAGCCCGGAGAGTCAGCATGCAAATTCTGGAACAGGTTCCTCACTAAAAAGAACCAAATAGTCGACTGTCCAGACGCTGAAGCCTTAGCAGCCTTTAAACACAACGTCCAAGACGAATGGCTCGCCAGACACCTTGGCCAGGAAAAACCAAGAACAATGGCCACACTGACAAGCCTCATGACCCGCTTTTGCGCGGGGGAAGACAGCTGGCTGGCTAGATACAGCACCAGCGACCCGAGTACATCCAAAGTCTGGGATGGAATTTGGAAATCAAGACGTAGAAAAGATCAGCGCCGGAATAAGGAAAATGGCCGAAACAGTACGGCCGTCAACGCCGGATTCAAAAGCTCTCGGCCGAACAACAAAATGCTGCCCCTCAAGGACAACAGTGACGAGCTATCCAAGCTAAACAAGATTCTAGACAGGCTATGTCAAATACATGGTACCTTCGGAAAGCCCGCAAACCGTACCCACAGAGATTGTTGGGTCTTCAAGCAGTCCGGACGACTTAACGCCGAACACAAGGGGCTCGATACACCAAGCGAAAGTGACGAACCCCAAAAGCAGCACTCCGGAAAACAGAAGACTTTCCCACTAGAAGTCAAAACAGTGAACTCGCTTCATGTGATAACACGACAACACAGCGCGGCACCTGCCATACCAGGACACCGTCCGCAGAATGGGGATAGACCCTACCAACATTCGCCATAACAGCACTTCCTTCAAAGGAGTGACGCCAGGCCTTTAAGCCAATTATACGGGCTCTGTACCACTAGAGGATGTGTTCGGTTCATCCGACAACCTCCGCCACGAAAGGCTCACTCTTCGTCGCGCCCCATTATACAGTGGCCATCAAGCACTACTAGGACGCAAAGCTTTCACCCGCTTTAATACCATACCACACTACACGTCTCCTATACTTACAATGCCCGGTCCACGCGGCATAATCTCATTAAAGAGTAACTACGAGTGTTCCTCGACCACGGAGAGCATGGGGCTGCCTTGACAGCCACTCCGACCTTGTAGGTCAAGGCCCCTAAACACAGGTCATTCAGACCCCGGACACGGTTAAGCGAGTCTGGCGTAAATAAACAAGGGGCTTCCCAGCCGCATACCCCCTTTATAAGGGGCCGCGCGTTTCAACAATGAGAGCCAATAAAGCTCAACTTTCTTTATCTACCAAATTATACTTTCTTTTAACACAACTTTTGCATGATATTTCTTAGAAACTAAGTCCTTCTCTTTTACAGATGAAGCACGTGCTACACCCGTCCAGGATACAGCACAACGGAGACACATGCGCAGACGTGTAGTAGTGACCCGTTGCAAGGATTCTTTTCAGATTAAGACCCTGCGAAACCTTTCTTACTGTCTCTTGTTGATACACATCCCCCGGTTTCCTACCATAGCCGAAGAGGAGGCTGGCGTATTGGCATCGGCCACGTCAGAAGTTCCCGTCTGTACCTGGACACTAGGGGCTTAGGGCATTGTTCTGCTCGGTATCATAAAGACCGAACACCTTAGGGAGTGTTCGACGTCTCGAGTTAGGCCTTATATGCATCAGCTACGAATCATGTCTTTGGTCAAATGTTGGGTTTGCCCGGCTCCTGTGTTTTGCTGCCTTACGTTCCGTATCATCGGATAACGCGGCACCAGGAGAACTACTGCGATTGTGCCCCGGTTCGGCCGGGCGAGCACCTCAGTAGAGAAAGACGAAAACTGACTATCATGATATAGCGAGAGACTGGTCAACCACTCGATCGACCATTGGAATGTTTAGAATTCCTCCGCTTTGACGAAGGACCGCTTCCCGGTCAGGCACATACGCACCCCGAGTTCGGAGAAGAGCGGTGCCGCCAGGGGCTATATAGTAGCCCCACATTCGAGCTCCTATGGCTAAGTGAAAGTGATAAAGCATTATAGTCCGGTTGCCTAGTTTGCTACGCTATCACCTCCTTAAAAGGACCAAGACGTTGGATTAAGTGTGAAAATGCGTTTTTCTTTTTGCAAACACCCCCGCACCATGTGCGTGGGGGCTGAAGCCAAAGACTGGCATCTTTCAGATTATACATACGGCCGCACAGGAGATAGTTCAATACTTGAACGCACAAGTATAAAAAGTTATTGCATTATAAACATGATCTCACAAATTGTACATGTCATTTGAACATGACATCTTTCGAGCACTGCGACTCTATTAAATGAGCGCCCTGCAGGACTTCTTCAAAATAGTGCTCGGCGGGTAATCGGCTCTTGTCCGAACCCCGGGATGCAACAGCGGTGGCATCCATGTCCGCCCAGTATGTCTTCACACGGGCGAGAGCCATCCGTGCACCTTCTATGCATGCCGACCGCTTCATCGCCTTTATATGCGGCACCGCCTCAAGGAATTGCTGCAACAAGCCAAAATAACTCTTCGGCTTGGGCCTTTCCTGCCAGAGATGAGTGATCACATCCTCATGGCAAGTCCGGACAATCTATTCAGCTCAGCCCACTCATCCGGCCGATCAGTCAACGGAAGTGGACGCTCCGGACTATGGAATTGAGACCAGTAAAGTTCTTCCATTTCGTGATCCTTCTGGCTTCGGAAGTGCACGACTGCGTCCGCCGCACTCGCTGCCAAATCCAGATAAGGATCCTCCGCACCACACAGCTGGCCCAGCTGAGCATACTTCGGATCCGTGAATTTCCTACGTAGAAGAAAGGGCTTTCGAGCCGCAATGTCTCCGGCCTGACGCCGTTCCTCCTTCATAGCCCGCATCTCACTCCGGGCATCCTTGACTTCGGCGCCGGCCTTCTTCAGGCCCTCTTGCTCAACTCGGCGTTCTCCTTCAAGAACCTTACAACGGTCGGCAGCATCTTTTAATTTCAAGGCCATTCCGGCCAACTCTTCCCTGCTTCGGCAGTGAGCAGCCTTTTCGGCTTTTAGCTCTTCCGCTGCCTTCAAGGCAGCCGCATTACTTATCCTGGCCTGCTCCTTGGCTTGAGCAAGCTCTGCTCGAAGATCCTCCACAGCTGCGGCGCCATCTGCATCAAGCATACAAATTGTAAGGAACGGGCACTAGCTCCCTTACTAGGGAACCACGGAGCAACCACCTACCTTGTGACTCGCTAAGCCGTTTATTGACCAGCGCGATGTCCGCATCAACAACGTCGAGTTGCCTCTTCAGTTCGGCAACTCCATCAGTCCGGCTGGCCACCGAACGTTCCGCCACCTGCATAGGAAAGGCGACATTCTATAACTGAGATTATGATCCTTGGCACACTATCGCTTTTGACAGCATACCAAGTCTCAGGGGCTACTATCTGTATAGGGCGCACTTCATGTGCAAAACTGTCAAAAGGTATGTCATTTTTTGCATACCTCAAAGCCCGTCAGCAAGCTTCCGACGGCCTCATACAACACGCTCTCGGCGGACAAAATCCTTTCAATCACCGTACTCATTAATGTGCGGTGATCTTCCGAGATGGACGCCCTCTTAAGCAAATCCTGCAGTTCCACCGGCCGTACTCCAATGGGTGTCGAACTCTCTGTCCCCGCCGGACTCGGGGAGACCCTCCGCGACGGCACCTCAGGGTCGTCCGCCCCGCACGATGGGGTGGCAGATGGAGGCGTTTCACTCTCCATCATCTCCGGACGAAGGTCTCCCGAAGATGAGCTGTGCTGAGACGGGCCGAGATCCAGACTACAAGATGAAAACTTCGGTTACCCTTAAAAATTAAGCAGGGGTGTCCACTATTACAAAATTCCTCCTTTTTTACTTACGGCTCGCTGGAGGGCTGATTCCTCTGAGGAGACAGTACGGCCGGGACTCTTCCCGGCACAGGACCTTCTGGTACAGATTTCTTTCCCCGCTTCGAGGCCTTGGCCTCCCGGTCTTCGGAAGCTGTCCTCTTCTCCCCCTGGAAGGAGGGACTCTTGATTCCTCCCTTACTGAAAGCCTCCTTGGCAGAGGTGGTAGTTCCCCTGTGCCCCCCTTCGCCCTCCTCCGAGGGCGCAACCTCCAACATTTTGATTAACACGGGATCCTGCGTGGTCTTAGGGAGGGGGGCCGGACACCGTATCAGTTTTGCTTGCGCTATCCACTCCTGTCCAAGGGATAGCTGGTCAAAAGGAAAACCCACGATAAAAAGATAAACAATGTGTCTAGACACAGGGCTACTTACTTGAGTATCCGGGCGATTGCAGCTTAGGCCAGCGTCCTCGGTCAAGTCCGGACGCATCTCTTGCGATCCGAAGAACAGTTTGTACATCTCCGCGGGTGTCAAACCCATGAAGTGTTGAAGAGCTCGTGGTCCCTCCGGATTAAATTCCCACAGGCGGAGGGGGCGACGTTGGCAGGGCAGTAGGCGCCAGATCAACATAACCTGTACCACTGCGACTAGATTGGTCTCCCTTTCTTGGAGGCCTCAAATCCGGTCCTGCAACAGGGGTACGTCTTTGGACGGCCCCCAGTCATGCCCCTTGTTGACCCATGATGTCAACTGTTGTGGAGGGCCCGAGCGGAAGACGGGCGGCGGCCTCTGCCTGCTGCCCCTGGGAGCGGTGATATAGAACCACTCCTGTTGCCACATGCCGAGCTCCTCCTGAAAAGAGCCCTCGGGCCATGGAGCATCGGCCCTCTTGCTTAGGACCGCCCCTCCGCACTCTGCCTGACGCCCCTCAATCATCTTCGGCTCCACATTGAAGGTTTTGAGCCACAAGCCGAAGTGAGGGGTAGTGCGGAGGAATGCTTCGCAAACGACAATAAACGATGAGATGTGGAGGATGGACTCCGGAGCCAAGTCATGGAATTCCAGCCCATAGTAAAACATGAGCCACCTCACGAAGGGGTCCATCGGGAAGCCTAAGCCCCGACGGAGGTGAGACACGAACACAACGCTCTCGCTGGGCTCGGGAGTAGGAATAACTTGCCCTCGGGCAGGCAACCTATGCGAAATCTCATAGGTCAAGTACCTGGCGTCTCTCAGCTTTAACATGTCTTCTTCCGTGACGGAAGAGGGCATCCACCGGCCCCGTGGGTCGGAGCCGGACATTGTCGAAGGTCGAAGGTACCCAAATCTGGAGCCCTGGGTGTTGGAACTCGGGGGCGAGGGGCGGATTCGATTGAGGATTGAAGAAAAAGAACTGGCCTTGGTCTCATTATAAAGAGGAAGAATACCAAGAGCCGTCCCCGTGACCGTCTGGAACCCGCCTTCGATGGAGGGGGCGTGGCAATGGGCGCGGTTGGGTTACCCACGTCCGTATTGATGGGAATCCCGGAATAAGGGGAACACGATCTCTGCTTCGACAAGACGTGCCAAGGAAACCGCTTCGCTAAACGCGCTGAGGTGGTAGAATAAAAACAATTCGTAAAGGCGTGGTAGTGGTGTGACATCATGCCACGAAATACGTCAGCAGATTGAACTTGTGTAAATATTATTCTCTCTACGGTGGTATGTGGAAATTATTTTGCAGAGCCGGACACTATCCTGGTGTTCACAATCTTCTATGAATTATTCGGAGGGAGAACCCGCCTTGCAATGCCGAAGACAACATGCGCGCCGGACTCGTCGTCATTGAAGCCTGGTTCAGGGGCTACTGAGGGAGTTCCGGACTAGGGGGTGTCCGGATAGCCGAACTATCATCATCGGCCGGACTCCAAGACTATGAAGATACAAGATTGAAGACTTTGTCCCATGTTCGGATGGGACATTCCTTGGCGTGGAAGGCAAGCTTGGCGATACGGATATGTAGATCTCCTACCATTGTAACCGACTCTGTGTAACCCTAGCCCTCTCGGGTGTCTATATAAACCGGATGGCTTTAGTCCGTAGGACGAACAACAATCATACCATAGGCTAGCTTCTAGGGTTTAGCCTCCTTGATCTCGTGGTAGATCTACTCTTGTAACACACATCATCAATATTAATCAAGCAGGACATAGGGTTTTACCTCCATCAAGAGGGCCCGAACCTGGGTAAAACATCGTGTCCCTCGTCTCCTGTTACCATCCGCCTAGACGCACAGTTTGGGACCCCCTACCCGAGATCCGCCGGTTTTGACACCGACAGTTACAGATTGCTACAGACTGTTCTGTTTTTGACAGATTCTGTTTTTCGTGTGTTGTTTGCTTATTTTGATGCATCTATGGCTAGTAAAATAGTTTATGAACCATAGAGAAGTTGGAATACAGTAGGTTTAATACCAAAATAAATAAAGAATGAGTTCATTACAGTACCTTATGTGGTGGTTTTGTTTTCTTTCACTAACGGAGCTGATAAGATTTCCTGTTGAGTTTTGTGTTGTGAAGTTTTCAAGTTTTGGGTAAAGCTTTTATGGAGTATGGAATAAGTAGTGGCAAGAGCCTAAGCTTGGGGATGCCCAAGGAACCCCAAGATATTCAAGAATAGCCAAAAGCCTAAGCTTGGGGATGCCCCGGGAAGGCATCCCCTCTTTCATCTCCGTTCATTGGTAACTTTACTTGGAGCTATATTTTTATTCGCCACATGATATGTGTTTTGCTTGGAGCGTCATGTATTATATTAGTCTTTGATTTTTAGTTTACTACAATCATCCTTGCTGTACACACCTTTTGGGAGAAGCCTATTTGATTACAATTTATTAGAATTTGCTATGTGCTTCACTTATATCTTTTGAGTTTGATAGTTTTTGCGCTAGTACTTCACATATATCTTTTAGAGCACGACGGTGGCTTGATTTTATAGAAATGGCTAGTCTCTCATGCTTCACTTATATTATTTTGATAGTCTTTTAGAACAGCATGGTATTCGCTATGGTTACAAAATTGTTCCTAGAATGGTAGGCATCCAAGTTGGGTATAATAAAAATTATCATAGGAAGTGAATTGGATGCTATGATCAATTTGATACTTGATAATTATTTTGAGATATGGAGGTAGTGATATTAAAGTCATGCTAGTTCGGTGATTATGAATTTAAAGAATGCTTCTGTTGAAGTTAGCAAGTCCCGTAGCATGCACGTATGGTTAAAGTTGTGTAACAAATTTGAAACATGAAGTGTACCTGGCTTGTGCATCCTTATGAGTGGCGGTCGGGGACGAGCGATGGTCTTTTCCTACCAATCTATCCCCCTAGGAGCATGCGCGTAGTGCTTGATTTTTGATGACTTCTAAATTTTTGCAATAAGTATGTGAGTTCTTTTGACTAATGTTGAGTCCATGGATTATACGCACTTTTACCTTTCCACCATTGCTAGCCTCTTCGGTACCGTGCATTGCCTTTTCTCACCTTGAGAGTTGCTGCAAACTTCGTCGGTGCATCCAAACCCCGTGATACGATATGCTTTATCACACATAAACCTCCTTATATCTTCCTCAAAACAGCCACCATACCTACCTATTATGGCATTTCCATAGCCATTCCGAGATATATTGCCATGCAACTTTCCACCGTTCCGTTTATCATCATCATGACATACTTTACTTTGGTCATGTTGCCATTGCATGATCATGTGGTTGACATCGTATTTGTGGCAAAGCCACCATGCATTATTTTTCATACATGTCACTCTTGATTTATTGCACCATCCCGGTACACCGCCGGAGGCATTCATATAGAGTCATATCTTGTTCTAGTTTCGACTTGTAATTCATATGTTGTAATCAATGAAAGTGTGATGATCATCATTATTAGAACATTGCCCAAAAAGAAAAAAAAAGAAAAAAAATGCCAAAAGAAAAAAAGAATGGCCCAAAAAAAAGAAAATAAATAAATAAAAGGGGCAATGTTACTATCTCTTTTTCCACACTTGTGCTTCAAAGTAGCACCGTGTTTTTCATATAGTGAGTCTCGTATATTGTGCTTCAAAGTAGCACCATGTTGTTTTTCATTTAGTGAGTCTCATAGATTGTCTTTTTCATACTAGTGGGAATTTTTCATTATAGAGCTTGGCTTGTATATTCCTACGATGGGCTTCCTCAAATGCCCTAGGTCTTCGTGAGCAAGCAAGTTGGATGCACACCCACTAGTTTTCTTTTGTTGAGCATTCATTTATAGCTCCAGTGCATCCGTTGCATGGTAATCCCTACTCCTCATGTTGACATCAATTGATGGGCATCTCCATAGCCCGTTGATTATCCTCGTCAATGTGAGACTTTCTCCTTTTTTGTCTTCTCCACACAAGCCCCATCATCATATTCTCTTCCACCCATAGTGCTATATCCATGGCTCACGCTCATGTATTGCGTGAAGGTTGAAAAGGTTTGAGATTATTTAAGTATGAAACAATTGCTTGGCTTGTCATCGGGGTATAGAAGTTGGGAACATCTTTGTGTGACGAAAATGAAGCATAGCCTAACTATATGATTTTGTAGGGATGAACTTTCTTTTGCCATGTTATTTTGAGAAGACATGATTACTTTGATTCGTATGCTTGAAGTGTTACTATTTATTTTATCAATATGAACTTTTAGTTTGAATCATTTGGATCTGAATATTCATGCCACAATAAAGAAAATTACATTAAGAATTATGCTAGGTAGCATCCCACATCAAAAATTCTCTTTTTATCATTTACGTACTCTAGGACGAGCAGGAATTAAGCTTTGGGATGCTTGATACGTCTCCAACATATCTATAATTTTTGATTGTTCCATGCTATTATATTACCCCTTTTGGATGTTTATGGGCTTTATTTTACACATTTATATCATTTTTGGGACTAGCCTACTAACCGGAGGCCCAGCCCGTATTGTTGTTTTTCTTGCCTATTTCAGTATTTCGACGAAAAGGAAAATCAAACGGAGTCCAAACGGAATGAAACCTTCGGAGGCGTGATTTTTGGAACGAACGTGATCCAGAGGACTTGGAGTGCAAGTCAAGAAGCAGCCGAGGCGGCCACGATATAGGAGGGCGCCACCCCCCCCCCCTATAGGGAGCCCCCTGTCTCGTGGGCCCCTCGGGCAGCCACCGACGTACTTCTTCCTCCTATATAAGACTATGTACCCCGAAAACATCCAGGGAGCACCCGAAACACAATTTCCACCGCCGTAACCTTCTGTATCCGCGAGATCCCATCTTGGAGCCTTCGCCGGCACTCTGCCGGAGGGGGAATCGACCGTGGAGGGCTTCTACATCAACATCCTTGCCCCTCCGATGAGTTGTGAGTAGTTTACCACAGACCTATGGGTCCATAGTTATTAGCTAGATGGCTTCTTCTCTCTTTTTGGATCTCAATACAATGTTCTCCCCCTCTCTTGTGGGGTTTTATTCGATGTAATCTCTTTTTGCGGTGTGTTTGTTGAGATCCGATGAATTGTGGGTTTATGATCAAGTTTATCCATGATTAATATTTGATTCTTCTCTGAATTCTTTTATGTATGATTGAGTTATCTTTGCAAGTCTCTTCGAATTATCAGTTTGGTTTGGCCTACTAGATTGATCTTTCTTGCCATGGGAGAAGTGTTTAGCTTTGGGTTCAATCTTGCGGTGTCCTTACCCAGTGACAGAAAGGGTTGCAAGGCACGTATTGTATTGTTGCCATCGAGGATAACAAGATGGGGTTTATATCATATTGCTTGAGTTTATCCCTCTACATCATGTCATCTTGCTTAATGTGTTACTCTGTTCTTATGAACTTAATACTCTAGATGCAGGCAGGAGTCGGTCGATGTGTGGAGTAATAGTAGTAGATGCAGGCAGGAGTCGGTCTACTTGTTGCGTACATGATGCCTATATACATGATCATGCCTAGATAATCTCATAATTATTCGCTTTTCTATCGATTGCTCGACAGTAATTTGTTCACCCACCATAATACTTATGCTATCTTGAGAGAAGCCTCTAGTGAAACCTATGGCCCCTAGGTCTATCTCTTATCATATTTGCTTCCAATTTACTTTTATTTGCATCTTTACTTTTTGCATCTATATTATAAAATACCAAATATATATTTATCTTATCATACTATCTCTATTAGATCTCACTTTCGCAAGTGGCTGTGAAGGGATTGACAACCCCTTCATTGCGTTGGTTGCGAGTTCTTTGTTTGTTTTTGTAGGTGCATGGGACTTTTGAGGAGCCTCCTACTGGATTGATACCTTGGTTCTCAAAACTGAGGGAAATACTTACGCTACTCTGCTGCATCACCCTTTCCTCTTCAAGGAAAACCAACGCAAGCTCAAGACATAGCATGCAACCAGAGATGGCGCCCCCCTTTTGGATCCGAGGGGAGAAGTAGTGGCGGAAGAGCACCGTGTTGGGGTGCACCCCGGCGATGCCCTCATAGAGGATTGCGAAAAGAGCCATGCACGCCACGGCATTCGGATTAAAATCCAGAAGGCGGAAGCCGTAGGTGTGCATGATGTCCGTGAAGAAATCGGAGAAGGGGGGCAGAGCCCGCAAGAGAAGTAGTCGACGAAGAAGGGGTACCGATTTGGGGCGGCCCAAGTGCTGGCAGGGATGACGCACGTGGCTGGATGCCCCGTCGTTTCTCTCCCGTCTTCACCCCCCCCCAAAGAGCTTTGAAGAACTCCCGGAGCTCGGGCACGCCGACCGTCGAGGGGAAGTAGGCGAAATGCACCCGTCGCGCCACGAGCTCGCTCTCCAGCTGCTCCGCCGCCCCAGCATCTTTGGCCACTCCCTTGCTTTTGGTGGATTTGGGCACCATGGCGGCTGTGAGAGGCAAGAGCGTAGAGGATGGCGGAAGCGCAGCAACGGTGATCAAAGGCAGGCGGCCCGAGAAGGAGGAAGAAAAGGAGTGGTGGTTCCAAGATTGGAGAAGACGCACGGAAGGGGTAAAGTGAGCAGCGCACCCGCGGTTATTCCCTTTTTACGAGGAAGGCGCGGGCCGCCTCCTTTCCCATTAACTATGATACGACGCATGCGTGCGGGAACCACCCCACGCATGCCCCCCACGTCACGCACGCTCCTCCACGACGCGCGTTCGACGCGGGTCGTGGGGAAGCGCAACGGACGGAACAGTTACAGCGGTGAAATCCGTCCCGCCTGCCTGCGCACCCTTCTGGGCCTGGCCCAACAAACGTGTCATGCTTATGTGTGGCCCAGGCCCGGGGGCTCCTGTCGGTGTACAAAAGTAGGGGCTCTCCTTTTGACCCCTTTACTTGTGCACAGGCAGTCGGAGCCACGCGCCATGGCCGCACATAGCAGGGCAAAGGAGGGGAGCCGGAGAGAAGCCGAGGGCACAAGACAAACAAGGCAACATCAAGGACCGAGGCCACAAAGTGCAGATGGACGAAGCAGGTTTCCCCGGCGAGACCCTTGCCGGGGCAGCCTGAGCAGCCCCGGCACGGCCCTTGCCAGGGCGGCTTGCCTAGACGAGCGGAGTGAGCCACCCTCGAACCCACGGTCTCCAACACAATCAACTACGTTGGCCAGGGCTCGGGAGGCACCTTCATGGTGGCATGCATATCTTTGTGAAGACAAAGAATATTCAATATTAGATGAGGATTAGAAGGCAACAATCCTCGACAAGATCCTTGTCGAGGAAACCCACAAGACCCCTGGTAAGATCTTTGCCGGGGATGACAGCGCACCACGGCAAGACCCTTGCCGGGCCACCCGGCAAGACGCTTGCCAAGGGCGTCAGCGGGGCCACTGCCAGGCCCACACCAACCAAATCTCCACCGCCGTTCACATGCAGCTGCCAGCCCAACCAGCTGGGCAGGCACCTACGTGGCAACATGCAGCTTCCAGGCCAACTCAGCACACACCTGCGTGGCAGCATGCAGATCTTCGTGGAGGCTCCACCACCGCGCCACCTCAGCTGCTTGCCTGCCTACATGGCGCCGAATGCATCGCTGGCCAGGGCGCGTGTCAAAGCGAGGAGGAGCGGCGAAGAACGGGACGGGATGGGCCTCGCCCCCGTCCCCGATAAAGAGAGGGGACACCTAAGCTACGCATTAAATGTGTCTTGTCCTGTAATACGAGCGATAAGCTAGTAGCACTATAGACCTTTCTACCTCTTGTGTGCCACTGTGGCAGCCCCTTTCGACTATAAAAGGAGGCCCATGGCGTACTGGAGAGGGATTCGGCTCTTTTGAACCACGTAACCACCATAGCTAGTTCAAGAGCTCAAGAACACTCAATACATCAACTAAAGCAGGACTAGGGTTTTACGCATCCTCGCGGCCCGAACCTGGGTAAACGATCCTTGTGATGGTTACTAATCCTTCTCTTCTCACAACCCCGCGCCCCACAACCGTAGTATGGATTCTTGTGATCCCATAGGTGTCGTTTCCCACCGACACCCGGGCCGGACCGCGAAGGAAGGACGCCAGAAGCTCAGGATCACGGCCCCCCAGCAGCGCATCCGCCGCTCGCATTGGCCCGTGCCTTATGCGGGAGTCAGAAGCGGGTCAAGGACTTCTGAAGGATGCTTTCCCCGAGGTTTCGCTGCCGCAACTGAAGGAATCCTGAGGAGCCATGGTCAGGCAAAGACGCAACACGTGGGAAATCACCAAGATAAGATACTTACTCGTCCACGAGTATGTACTTCTTCTACTTCAGCGGCCGGTAGGCATCACCACTGCAGCTCGGAGGCCCTTTCCTCTTGTGGAGTGCTTCAAGATTTAGGCGAAGCTGGCCGAGCTTCGGGGCTTGATCCTCAACAGTTGGGGCACTTGGCGGGGCTTCTTGGGAAACAGCCTCAGGAGCACCAGGAGGCACCTGCCCACCAGCCACCACCTCAAGGCCACTCGCCCGAGCTTCGGTGGCAATCGCCTCAGGAGCGCCGGGGCGCGCCGGTCCCCCAGCGGCCACTTCAGGAGCTCTCACCAGAACCTTAGGAGCATCTGCCTTGGGAGCA
>NC_057807.1:363770564-363773302 GCF_018294505.1 Triticum aestivum
CATCCACATCCGGGGCGCGCGCCATAGGGTCGACAAGAAAGGGAGCCACAAAGATGGGATTCTCGCGAGGCCCTTCAAGGCCTACCGGGCGCGGCCGCCACTCATCAAAAAGGGGCATCTACCTCACGAACTCCTCCTTGTTCGAGCATTGGTATAGGAGGCAGCCCTCCTCCAGAATCGCGGCTGGCTTAGGGTCACCCATTAGAAGCTCAAGCACCGTGCGCAGTGTCTTGGAAGGAAGCGCAGGCACTTGGAGCCTCATGAGTTCCTTGCTGTCAGTGAAGGCCCACATTGGGCGAGAATGGCACTAGAGCGGAGCGATGCGCCACCGGATGAACTCCTATACCACTATCGGCACCATCACTCCGACCTTCTTCAACCTGGTCAGCCGGGACCAGACATGGTCGAGCTGATGGTCAACAAGCCTCACGTGCTCCCAGTCGGAGCTGGGTACTGCTGGTACTCGCAAAAGCAGGAGCTAGGCGTTGAGCACGCCAGCATCCATATACACCCACCGCTTCCGGAACCCCCTCACATCTGGCGAGAGCTCGAATTCGATGCCCGAGCCAGCCGTCGCCGCTATGGACTTGAAGGCCTCGCACCCCCAGCGTTGGTGGGTGTTAACTAAATGAAGGGAGAAGAAATGGCGAAATAGGGCTATGGAAGTGACAATGCCAACCATAGCCTCACAAAGGAACTCGAAGACAGCGAGGAGTATGATGGATTGGGGGTCCAGATGCAGCGCCTGGATTTGGTAATGCGAGAGCATAGCATTGAAGAAATCGAAAAAAGGGGGATCAGGCCAGCCAAGAGGGTGTGAAGATGGATGGGGATCTCAGTGGCTTCCATGTCGATCATGGCCCGGGAAGCAGGCCAAGCCGTCGTCACCTTCTGCTCATTGGAATAGGCGGCAAGTGCCGGACGGACCTTGGCCAATCCCTCTTGATTGACCACCGTCGACCGCTCAAGAGCAGGTTCAAAGACCGGCTGGGATTCGGACGGAGCGCAGGTTTTCCCATTCTTCTTCAATCGCGGGGCCATTGCGGAAGGGAAGGGTGGCACCGACACTGAATCTGAAAGAGGGTCTGCAAGCTCAAGGGAAGAGGAGGAGCCAAGGGCGAGCACGACAAGCAATGAAGGCAAAGCTGCGTTAGCAACGGGCGGCCGCCTATCCTGGCGGGTATCAAAGCTGCATGGGGAAGCGGGGGCACCCATACCCCATCAATCGCCACGCGCCGCCCAAGGCCACAGGCCGATGGGCCCCGCGGCGCTTCTTACTTGCTCTTTGGCTTCCCCTCAAAGCCAAGTCCGACCGCGCCTTGGGCCCGGGGGCTACTGTCAGCATTCTGGGAAAGGGGGTACCCAGACTTGCCTGCCTGCGGCCCACGGCATGGCTCCACTGACGACCTGGTATGGCCCAGCTTTGCCATCGAAAACTCAATACCCTCGCGAGGGGCCAAGCCTCGTGAGGCGGATGACACCAAGACATCCACGAGGAGCAGCCTCCCCAGGCTGGCTCCTGAGGAGTGGAAATCCCTATGCAAGTCTCACCTCGTGAAGCTCAGATGACATGAGCCATGACGACCAAGGCCAGGCGGGCACCAGCGGGCGCAGTGCAACAGTTTCCTCTTTGGTGCTAAAGAAGCAAGCGTAGGCGCGGAGTTCTGAGGAATCAGCCAAAGGTTTCCATTCCCATGCAATGAAACAAAGACCGCCAGGACGGCAGGATGGAGGTCATCACCGAGCCCACAACAGCGTCATGACCAGAGGCTTTTGCAGGTGAGGGAGTTCCGGACTAGGGGGTGTCCGGATAGCCGAACTATCATCATCGGCCGGACTCCAAGACTATGAAGATCCAAGATTGAAGACTTCGTCCCGTGTCCGGATGGGACTTTCCTTGGCGTGGAAGGCAAGCTTGGTGATACGGATATGTAGATCTCCTACCTTTGTAACCGACTCTGTGTAACCCTAGCTCTCTCCGATGTCTATATAAACCGGATGGCTGTAGTCCATAGGACGAATAACAATCATACCATAGGCTAGCTTCTAGGGTTTAGCCTCCTTGATCTCGTGGTAGATCCACTCTTGTAACACACATCATCAATATTAATCAAGCAGGACGTAGGGTTTTACCTCCATCAAGAGGGCCCGAACCTGGGTAAAACATCGTGTCCCTCGTCTCCTGTTACCATCCGCCTAGACGCACAGTTCGGGACCCCCTACCCGAGATCCGCCGGTTTTGACACCGACATTGGTGCTTTCATTGAGAGTTCCTCTGTGTCGTCACCGATAGGCTCGATGGCTTCTTCAATCATCATCAACGATGCAGTCCAGGGTGAGATCTTCCTCCCCAGACAAATCTTCGTATTCAGCGGCTTTGCACTGCGGGCCAATTCGCTTGGCCAACTGGAGCAGATCGAAAGCTACGCCCCTGGCCGTCAGGTCAGATTTGGAAGTTTGAACTTCACGGCTGACATCTGCGAGGACTTGATCCTCGATGGATTCGAGCCAAAGCCGAGCATGCCGCACTGTCGCCGCGAGCATGATTTAGCTCTGCAGCCGGACAGTACCCTAGAGGCCGCACTCAAAACCGCTCTGATCTTCAATTCGGAGCCAGCTGCACAGATCGAGGACGGATGCCTAGACACCGCCTCGGGGGCTGCAACCTCTACGGTGATAGAGCCGAACACTGACTTTGTCCCTCATAAAGCTTGTGACTCTGAGATGCCGGACTCCTC
>NC_057807.1:363773552-363803940 GCF_018294505.1 Triticum aestivum
ATCGAATCTGATTGGGCGCCGATCATGGAGTTCACCGCGGCGGACATCTTTCAACACTCACATTTCGGCGACATCTTGAGTTCGCTAAGATATCTCTCGTTATCAGGAGAGCCCTAGCCGGACTGCGGCCAGGACGGTTGGGATGCGGACGACGAAGAAATTCAAAGCCCACCCACCACCCACTTGGTAGCCGCTGTCGACGATTTAACTGACATGCTAGACTACGACTCCGAAGACATCGACGGTATGGACGATGATGCCGGAGACGACCTGTGCCTACCGGGCACGGGAAAGCCACCCCAACTCATGACGTATACATGGTGGATACACCAAAAGGATGCGATAATGAGGAAAAACAGGACGTGGTGAAGGACAACTCCCCCAACAAACAACCAAAGCAGCGACGCAAGCGCCGCCTGAAGACCGGCATCGACAAAAACGGCACCCATACGGACCCGGCCCTAGATCAGGGCGAAGTAGTGGACGACACACATGTCAACAAGCAGCCAGCCGGACATGAACTGGACAAGCAACCCATCCCCGGCGAAAATGATCTCACATCACCAGAGCATATGAATCTTCATAAAAGGCTCGTCGCCACAGCAAGAAGTTTGAAGAAGCAAAAGCGGAAGCTCAAAACAGCGGAGGACGCACTCAGAATGCGATGGAGAAAAGTACTCAACACCGCAGATAAATATGGCACTAGCCACCAGACAAAGAGCTACCGGAAGCGCAAGCTGTTGCCCGAATTTGACGAGAAGGCCTTAGAGCCCCCACAGTCAAAAAAGAAAGACGCCGCCTGGCCGGATAGACGACCAGATGACAGGCCAAGGCAACAAGGGGCGCCACACACAAGCCGGTACACGATCAGCATAAAGATCCTCGGAAAAAGGATAACCCGGCCAGGTCTATCTATGGGCCAAAAAAGAAGACTCCAGGAAGTAACACAATCAGCCGAGTATTTGAAGACAACGGCACACCCAAATACAAGGGCGCCGCACACCCACTATGTTTCACCGACGAGGTACTGGATCATGGATTTCCAGCGGGATTCAAACCCGCTAACATAGAGGCATACGACGGAACAACAGACCCCGGAGTCTGGATTGAGGATTATATCCTACACATACATATGGCCAGAGGAGACGATCTCCATGCCATAAAATACCTACCCCTCAAGCTCAAAGGGCCATCTTGGCATTGGCTTAAAAGCATCCCAGAAAATACCATTGGAAGTTGGGAAGAGCTTGAGGATGCGTTTCGAGCAAATTTTCAGGGGACTTATGTCCGGCCTCCGGATGCAGACGATTTAAGTCACATAACTCAACAGCCCGGAGAGTCAGCACGCATATTCTGGAACAGGTTCCCTAAAGGGTACGGAACCGTACTGGAGGGATGGCTCAACGGACCCTGCAAAATCCACAGTACGGAGGGTGCCACTCCAACACATAGCCTTCGAGCATGTTGGATACTACGGCAGGTGGCCAAAAGTGGCGAAGGCTTTTTAGCCCCGTGCAACCAGCCCAGCAGTACCAGTACGGTATTAACATTCGTCGAGACTTTCGCATCAAATAACATGCGGAAACGAACAATCCGCAGCCTCGCCGAAGTCTACCAAGTAGCAATAGCAAATCCATGGAGCGACACGGCTATCACCTTCAATGCCAGCGACGAACCTAAATTCCGAACAGCTAGAGCACCAGCCGCATTGGTCCTCAGTACGATAGTGGACGGCTTTCGTCTTACCAAGGTACTCATGGATGGCGGCAGCAGATTAAACCTCATCTACGAAGAAACCCTTCAAAAAATGGAAATTGACTAGAGCCGCATTGAGCGAAGGAGCATAACATTCAAGGGAATAATCCCTAGTCGAGAAGTACGCTGCACAGGAAAAATCACGCTAGATGTAGTGTTCAGCTCGCCGGACAACTACAGGTCTGAAGAGGTCACATTCCAAGTGGCCCCATTCGGCAGCGGATATCACGCCTTGTTAAGGCGAGAGGCATTCACAATCTTCCAAGCTATACCCCATTAAGGGTACATGAAGCTCAAAATGCCTGGACCCAATGGAATAATCACTCTTGCCAGTGATCCAGATACAGCACTCCGCGCCGAAAATAAGACAGCCGCACTGGCCCTAGAGGCATTATCCGAAGCCTTAGCGGCAGAGGAACTAACTGCGCTGCGCTCCATGGTGGATAGGGATGATGTGATACTCGATAAAAGGTCCAAGTCCACCTCTTTTAAACCAGCAGACGAAATAGTCAAATTCCAGGTCCATCCAACAGACCCCACAAAGACGGCCTCCATTGGGGCACAATTAAATCCTGATGTAGAAGCCGCACTACGAGAATTCCTTCGGGAAAATTGGGACATTTTCGCCTGGCACCCTTCAGACATGCCAGGAATCCCACGCAGGCTGGCAGAGCACAGCCTATATATCCTAAAAGGATTCAAGCCAGTCAAACAGGCTCTTCGGCGATTTTCCGAACCCAAAAGACAGGCAATGGGAGAGGAGCTAGCCAAACTCCTAGAAGCCGGATTCATCAGAGACATCAAACATCCGGACTGGCTAGCCAACCTGGTAATGGTACCAAAAAAGGACAAATCCTAGCGCCTTTGCGTCGATTTCAAAGACCTTAACAAGGCCTGCCCAAAGGACCCCTTCCCTCTCCCTCGCATCGACCAAATCATCGATGCTACCGCAGGGCACGATTCACTGTGCTTCCTCGACGCATACTCCGGATACCATCAAATCAGGATGGCGGAAAAAGACCAGGCTGCAACGGCATTTATTACTCCATATGGACCATTCTGCTTCAACACAATGCCCTTCGGGCTCAAAAACGCTGGCGCAACATATCAGCGCATGATTCAGACATGTCTGGCCACCCAGATAGGCAAAACAGTCGAGGCATACGTAGACGATTTGGTCGTCAAGACCAAACACGTCGAAACTCTAGTAGACGACTTGAGGGTGACATTTGACAACCTCCGAGCATATGACATCAAGCTCAACCCGGAAAAATGTGTTTTCGGTGTACCAGCCGGAAAGCTCTTGGGCTTCATTGTATCCGGTAGAGGAACTAAAGCAAACCCAGCCAAGATCTGAGCTCTGTCACAATTGGATATTCCAAAAGACCTCAAGCAAATACAAAAGCTAACCGGATGCGTGGAGGCTCTGAGCCGCTTCATCTCCCATTTGGGAGAAAAGGCACTGCCCCTCTATCGCCTCCTCCGGCGCACCGAACATTTCGAATGGACGGATGCTGCCACGGCCGGACTCGAAGAAATTAAAGCCGTACTGGCAACAAATCCGGTCCTGGCCGCACCCAACCTGGGCGAACCAATGCTATTATATATCGCAGCAACACATCAAGTTGTCAGCGCGGTACTCGTTGTCGAACGAGAAACAGAAGGGCACAAATTCCCTCTTCAAAAACTAGTGTACTATGTATCCACTGTCTTAACCCCATGCATGTCCCGATACCCACACTATCGAAAGATAGCGTACGCGGTGTTCATGGCATCCCGGAAGCTGCGACACTACTTTCAAGAGTGTTCCATAACGGTGGCCTCCGAAGTACCTCTCAACGACATTATAAACAATCGCGACGCGATGGGCAGGATTGCAAAATGGGCCATTGAGCTCTTACCATTTGATATAACCTACAAACCATGGCGAGCTATCAAGTCGCAAGTTCTGGCTGACTTCATCGCCGAATGGACCGAGGCCGAACTCCCTAAAGAGTACGACGCATACTCCAATTGGATCATGCATTTCGACGGCTCCAAAATGTTGGCGGGCTTGGGGGATGGCGTCGTCTTGACGTCCCCAATCGGAGACACAGTCCAATATGTACTTCAAATAATTTACATGGACTCCAACAATGCAGCCGAATACGAGGCCCTTCTACATGGTCTCCGGATGGCAATCTCCATGGGTATTCAATGCCTAGAGGTGCGTGGGGATTCAAACCTTGCAATATCCCAAATAAATGGAGACTTTGACGCCAAGGATCCGAAAATGGAAGCCTACCATAACGCTGTGCTAAAAATGTCAGCCCAGTTTGAGGGACTCGAATTCCACCACATAGCCCAGGATAATAACCAGGCAGCAGACATGTTAGCACGCATCAGGGCAAAACGCGACACCGTCCCTCCAAACATCTTCCTAGAGCGGCTCTTTAAGCCATCCGTATTATGGGAAGGGGAGTCCGGAAATAACAATCCGGAACAAACTGCATCACCTAACGCAGAACATTCCGACACAATCGGTGGCTCAGCCAATGAAATAACAGATTCGGCCCACGAAATACTGGCAGTAATTGCCCCGTGGACGGAACCATTCCTAGCCTACCTAATCCGGCAGGAACTTCCCGAAGACCAAAATGAGACCCGCTGCATTGTTCGGCGATCTAAAGCCTACAAGTCCATGAGGGAGAACTTTATAAGAAAAGCACAACCGGAGTCCTCCAAAGGTGTATCTCCGAAGAGGAAAGGCGAAATCTCCTGGCTGAAATTCACGCCGGACTTGGCGGGCACCATGCCGCCGCCCGGGCCCTTGTAGGCAAGGCCTTACGTACAGGATTTTATTGGCCGACCGCCCGGGCAGATGCTCAGGACTTAGTCTAACGATGCGTCGGTTGCCAGCTCTTTGCCAATCAGAGCCACATGCCACCCACCGCCCTCAAAACTATACCCATTACTTAGCCGTTTGCGGTCTAGGGGCTTGACATGGTTGGACCCCTTAAAGGGGGAACCCACAAGCACAAATACTTATTGGTCATGGTGGATAAATTCACCAAATGGATAGAGGCCAAGCTGGTTAAAACGGCAGAATCCGGACGGGTGATAGACTTCATATCCGGGGTAGTACACCGCTTCGGCGTCCCCCACAGCATCATCACAGATAACGGCACGAATTTCACGGCCGACGAGGTTAAACTCTGGTGCAAAAACATGGGCATCAAGCTCGACTACGCTTCAGTATACCACCCTCAAACTAATGGTCAAGTGGAACGAGCAAATGGTCTAATCATGAGCGGCATCAAACCCAGATTAGTGCGGTCCCTCACGGAATCTAACACGCACTGGGTAGAGGAGCTCGACTCCGTACTCTGGGGGCTGCGGACCACGCCAAACCGCACAACCGGATTCACACCATTTTTTATGGTATACGGCGTTGAGGCAGTTTTGCCCTGCGACATAATTCATGACTCACCTCGCGTGTGCATGTATGAGGAAAGAGAAGCCGAGTTAGATCGGCAGGACAGTTTGGACGCTTTAGAGGAGGAGCGCGACGTGGCAAAATCCCGTTCCACATTTTATCAACAGCAGGCTCGAAGATATCAAAGAAGAGAAGTACGGGCCAAAACTTACAACGTTGGCGAGCTAGTTCTACGCCTGCCGGACAAGAAAAAGGACAAACTTAAGCCCAAATGGGAAGGTCCCTTCATCATTGACCAAGTCCTTACCGGCGGTGCATACCGTCTACGCAACGCATCTGACAACCGACTCGAGCCAAACCCATGGAATGCAGCCCGTCTCCGAAGATTTTACGCCTAGCGCCGGACTCAGGGTTCGTCTCCTTCCTCCGTCCACCTTTCATATTTTTTCGCTGTCTTTGTTTTCCCTCCTTTCTCCTCTCCTTTCTTCAGCACAAACCTCTCGAGGGCTGATCTGCGCTTTGTTCGCACTTACTCGATGTGCTACTCGCACTCGTTATACCTTGGGGCTTCTTTAACAGAAGCTTATTTATATGGGCTTCATGCCCAACACATGTGTCACACTTCCGCATGTACCTTTTGATCACCATTGTATGCATCGAAATGACTTAAGTTTTGGCCAAGCCGGGTTGCCTGGCTCCTGTGCTTACCCCTACGTTCCCGATTGTTCGGCTAGGAGGTAAAGGGAGCACCTCTGCGATTGTTACTGTCGGGTCAGCCGGATGTGTACCTCAGACTGGGTGAAGCCGAAGGCTAGCGTTCTTAAGGGAATATTTGGTCGGTGACCTGAAAGATGACTTATTACTTACTTATTTATCTGCCCCCAGATGCTTTTTCTGCTATTTTCGCAGTCCAGACATGCACTTTAGGGCATGCCTCCAGGGAAAGGAACCCTTAAAGGAACTATTCTCCCTGGAAGATGTTTCTTACTAACCATGTAATATAACATAGCTAGTTGGGCACTTGTCTGATAAAGCAATTATGACCCCTACACCTTGTCTCCATGCATGCCCCGGTTCTTTTATAACCTTCAGGGTATTCGGAGACACTCCGGACCGTTGGGTCCCGAGGTTGAAGTGAAAAGGTCCGCAAAGGCAAACAATCTACAATCCGGCTAGAAGGCATTTCACATGTCATTTTTAAATTACATCGTCAAACGGACTGACTGTACTCCTCTTCAATCCCATCTAACAGGCTGTCTAATTTACAGTCCTGTTGGGAATATTTTGCGGCCAGCTCTACTTGGCCGTACATCAAGCTCACAGGGATCTCCTTCCCATCAGGCCCCGCAGGTCTGACCTCGGCCATGTGGTTTGGGTCAGCCTTCGGGTACCGCGTCTTCACCATGGCCCAGGCCTCCCTGGCACCTTGACGGCAGGCCGATATCTTCCACAGACGGAGACGTCGCCGTACTCCCTGAAGCTTCTCAGCAAGCCCTCTAAGGCCCTCAGGTAGGGAGACGGAAGGCCATAAGGCCTGAACCACGCCACTCATCGTCTGCCGAACACGTTCAAGTAGTTGCACCAGCTCGGGAAGTTGGTCACCCGTTGAACCGGGCATTTCCTCCATAGGGTGACCTATGAGCACACCTATAGACATATTTCTGTCAACCGACTTCCTCGCCGAACTCTTCTTTTCAAAAGAGTTTTCTCAAGCACTCACTACAGATGCCGCGACGAAGCCGCTGATTCTCCTTCAAGGAGCTAGACAGCTGGGCCCGAACACCTTTTAGCTCTTCTCCAAGCTGGGTGTGGGCATCTTGGAGTTTGTTCCTCTCCTGCTGCACCTTCGTAAGCACCCTCTCGCCAGCCTTCAACTGGCGCAGTAGCTGTTGCTTGTCCGGATCTAGTCCGGCGCCCTCTGCAATATTATTGTCAGATATACGCACCCGCCGCATTTTGTTAACTACTTCTCTTTTCAAAATATGAATTACCAGAGGGGGTCTCCGTGGCTCCCCCGGCAGCGGCTAGTGCGGCCTCAAGTTGGGCCTTGCACTCTTGAAGCTCCTGACATAGGTGGGTATTCTTCTCAGTAAGATCCTGCATAACAAATGATCCTTAAATCAGTTAGTTTAACTATTTTAAGTCTCGGGGCTACTGGCATATATAGCCATTAAAATTCCTTACCCATATGTCCTTTACATACTGCTCCGTGGCTTTGGTTAAACCATCTTGAGCAGCATGGAGGTGCGCATCTCCCGCATTAAAGGCATTTAACGCCTCAGGGGAGAAACACGCGTCACGAAGAACTGTCCGACGGCGCCTATGATTCATGGCGCCCTCCACCTCAGACCTGGTGGCGGACAACCTGTCGGCATCCTCCATTGGAGGAGCGTCCGGCTCGCGCCTTGCGCTCGCCTCCCCTTCCGGACCAGGCGTTGGAGCCTGGCTGGCGGAGGCTTGGTGGGCACCCTCTCCGGACTCAGTCCGGCGAGCGCTTTTTCCCCTGGAAGAATTATGAGCATTAATATGCCTCCCAGGAGTTTTTCCCTTAAAGGAAATGGTGCACCATACCTTTGCGGTGACGTTTCGATTCGCGTCGCACTCCTCTTCCGCCTGCTGGGCCGAACTAACCTCGTCTGGTCAGTCGCCGCGGGCTCGGCTTCCTGCCGTGAAGGCACCGCCTGCCGAGCACCATTGGTGCACGGTGGTCAGAAATAAGCATTAAAAAAGTAACGGTGTCGGAACTTCGGTCGTACTCACCTGGGAAGCCGGACACAAACCAGGGTAGTGAGCCGTAATCGCGACCAAAGCATTATCTATGCTGAGCTGGTGGAACACCCCGTCAGTTAAATCCACCTTTATGTCTAGATCCTCTTCGAAAGTCGGATCAAGGGATCTTCCCGGATCCTCGGGTTGTGGAGCCGGACTGTGTATGCCCTCCACATCCCGACGCAGTTCCTGCGTCAAAATCATAAAGTAAGGCATTTAACTTCGAAATCACGGGTCGGATGAATAAACGTTCGCTTACCCAACTCCGAGGGTCATTCATGGAGAACCCATTCAATGGGCTCGTCTGGAGAAAGTCCTCCTTCTCCCCCTTGTACAAGCCGGACAGGATCTTCACCAGATCCGCGGCCGATCCTGGCCCCTTGCGGCCATGACGGGTGGTGTCATTCTCCCCGTTGAAGTCCCACATGGGGTGGCCCCTATATTGGAGCGGTTTCACCCCTCGCATAATGCACGTGGCCATGATTCCAATCATGGTCAGTCCGGAGTGGGCCAGTAACCTAATCCGGCCCATCAGATAATGGACGCTCCCGTCATCCTCCCGTTGAGGGCTCCGTGGGCGCCAACTCATTCGTTTCTTCAAGGGAGTATTGCTGAACTCCGGGAGGCCGATCCGAACTGGATCCGGCAGAGGAGCGTCCTCCATATAGAACCATTCCGAAGGCCAATCTTCGGACGCCTTCTTCGGGGTGCCGGATGGATATCCGGTCCTGGCGATGCGCCATATTTCGGCTCCGCCCACTTGATATATCGACCCCTCGTGAGAACGGGGTACGAGGCAAAACAATCTCTTCCACAGTGCAAAATGGGGCTTGATGCCCAAGAACAGCTCGCGAAGAGCTAAAAAGCCCGCGATGTGCAGAATGGAGGCAGGTGTAAGGTGGTGAAGCTGGAGTCCGTAGAACTCCAGGAGCCCCCGGAGAAACGGACGTATGGGAAATCCGAGCCCCCTTATTAAATAAGGGACAAAGCATACCCGCTCTCCTTTGGAGGGGTTGGGAACACTCTCCGCCTGCTTTCCACCCCGGAAGGTGGCCAGTCCGGCTTGAACCAGAACCATGAAGGCTGGTGGAAGATATCCCTCGGTTTGGAGCGCCACTAGCTCACTGTGTGGAACTGAGCATCTCCCCCAATCTCCTGGCTTAGGGCTGCGAGCACGAGAGGAGGAGCTGCGTCGACTGTCCATGATAGAATGGATTCTTGTCAGAGGTGCTTCGATGAGTACTTGCGGAAGGAGGATGGTGTGAGTTGGATCTAGATCCTCGCCTCTCTTATAGGCGGCTCGTTCGCACGGCTAGGGGGAGAAATGTAAAAATACCCTAGCTTTTCGCATTCATACGACGCATGGAAGAAGGCCATTATTGGGCGTAGAAGCCAAGGAGCGCAACATTTATGAGGAAGCCGGACACTATTCGACAGGAACATGAAGTTTGAAGGAGAACCCGCCTTGCAACGCCGAAGACAACATGCACGCCGGACTCGTCGTCATTGAAGCCAGGTTCGGGGGCTACTGAGGGAGTCCTAGATTAGGGGGTGTACAGATAGCCGGACTATCGTCATCGGCCGGACTCCAAGACTATGAAGATACAAGATTGAAGACTTCGTCCCATGTCCGGGTGGGACTTTCCTTGGCGTGGAAGGCAAGCTTGGCGATACGGATATGTAGATCTCCTACCATTGTAACCGACTCTGTGTAACCCTAGCCCTCTCCAGTGTCTATATTTACCGGATGGTGTTAGTCCATAGGATGAACAACAATCATACCATAGGCTAGCTTCTAGGGTTTAGCCTCCTTGATCTCGTGGTAGATCTACTCTTGTAATATCCACATCATCAATATCAATCAAGCAGGACGTAGGGTTTTACCTCCATCAAGAGGGCCCGAACCTGGGTAAAACATCGTGTCCCTTGTCTCGTGTTACCATCCGCCTAGACGCACAGTTCAGGACCCCCTACCCGAGATCCGCCGGTTTTGACACCGACAGCGTATGTTTGTCGGATAATGATTCACGGGCACATGCATTGCATTGATACGTGCCCCCCCTCTCTCTCTCACACACACACCCTCATGAGTCATGACTCTCCCGAGTCCTCTCGCACCCACCGTCTATCTACAGGTAGACGTCACACACATATGTGCTCTTCACACTCTACCCTCAGAACTTCAAAAAAACAAAAGACGTCACGCACATTATATTTTAGCTCACACGTCACACACTTATACTATTACTCTTGTGGTGAACGTTCTTTGGGCATAATATATTATACTCTCATGAAGAGAAGCGGTGCACGCACGCACTAGTTCTCTCACACCAACTCGTGGGTACATGTAGGAGCGCATTTTTTTGAGGCTGGTACAACAAAATTACTCCATTATATATATAAGCAGGAGCCTCTTTCACTCTCTCATGCTCTCCAGATCTAAGGAAGACATATGTGGCCACACTCTCTCTGCTCACGGCTGGTCACAAATTCATCTGGACAACCTCGACTGGGGCAGGGGTGTAGGTGCATCGTTCACGCTGTCGTCAACAGCGAGGGAGGAGACCAACGGCTGCCCGCGCGTCCTGATCGGCGGCCATGCCGTTCTCTCCGAGAGAGCGCCGGCTCAGGAGGGCCTCTGACCTCTTCTTCCTCCCTGCGATATTGTGTCCAAGATGCGGCCTCCCGATGCCGTCTTTGCCACATGTCGCCGACCCTCAGGTTTATATTCCTTCGAAACTTGCCTTACTCTACTGCCCAAGCTCCCCACTTGGCTTCGTGTGGATCTTTTTCTACTTCCGTCCACTGTTCCAAAGCCACCTAGACTTTTACTATTATTAGAGGTAAAGCTAGTTCATACAGTCGACTCTAAGAGTTGGTTCAAATAGGGAAGAAAGTGGGAAAGCTATAGCATGAATCTAAGACTTGGTTCTAAGAGGAAATGGGGGAAAGTAGTAGATACTGGCTACCCAACCGGTCTCTTGGTTGAAAAGGCGAAGAAAGCATGGTGGATGCCGAAAGGTGGGGGGAAGTGGACCTGTCTCTTGGTTGAAAAAGGAAAGAAAGTGACGGGTGTTGGGGGACAATGCAAATGAGAATGAGCAGGTCTAGATTTCATGTGCTCACATAGCAAAATGTCGCTGAGGAGATAAAAAATGGGACAAATGCAGACATGCTGCCTGAGTGTTTGCCACTCTCGGCAACCACATCTGCCTCACCACTTTATGCCCCTGCTTTCCCTACACCCATATCGCTACCGTTAATGTAAAATCACATGAAGCATTAAGCAATGCCACCTAATGTTACTACAAGAAATGGTCTAGTGTCGTTGATAAATTGAAGCAATGCCACCACAATTTTATGAAGTGATTCCATCTTGCTTTATTTCCCATGAATTGTGTTTTTGCAGTTACACTTAAATCTCACACCGATAACATTGCTTCATCCCAGTGGAACTACACAAATTTGATTGCACATTTACTGACCATGTGCTACTCTCATGACAGTAATATTAATGATATTGTTCTGCATGTTAATCTAGTGGCAGTGTTGATGTGATGTGATGCTACTTACTTAAGGGCACTTTCATACTGCCAATCTAGTGTCAATTATAACACAATAGATGCCGCTGTTAATCATACGCTACTGCAAATATCTGTCACTGTTTAAATAACCGTATTTTGTATTTGCGCAAACATGGATGTCTGTCTCCATATCGTTTCTTGTGTGCGCAATCAAAAGTACACACCTTAGTTTAGTACAACTGCACAAAATGAGATGGCTATTCCTAGCTGTCGTCCTCTAACCACCAGTGTTCTAGGTATTCCTACATTGGTAGTAACTAGGTAGAATGACCAACGCAATCTAAAAGAAGTTGATTCGTACGTTTTACTTCCTGATTGCAGTGCAGGGACGAGTGAAAACAACTGCATCCTAGTCCGGAATGCACTTTCTACCAATTCATCCATGGACCAAGGCCTAGCTAGCATGGCTGCATAATGGTTTTTTGGACAGGTGTGCAGACAAGAGGCATTGTGGTCTGCTTATTTCTGCAAATAATGGTGCTTAAATTTAGTGGAATGCACAAGAATTTCAGCTGGTCAGTACACTGCATGGTTCAGTTCAGCATTCCAGCTGAGAACACAATTATAATTGGTTATTCTGGAATGAGAGAACCTAACACTGGATGGTGGCAACCAGAAAAAACCAGAGTGAACTCCATTAAATTTAAGCGTGCCGGGATGCCCTGTGCTCAGAGAAGCCTTGCTTGTTTTTTCCTGATTTGTAAACCTTCTCACAACTTTGTCAGTTGCTGTGAACCAGTATATGTTTGTTATGTTCTATCAGTCATTGAGATGTATAAAATTGCTTAACTTCTGCTTTTCAAGTTTTCTATGAAGCCGAGTTTAATGTGAGTGTTCCACATGAACGCTGGACTAGCATGTGAACGTTTGGAATTTACATTGTGGCCTCAGTTAACTGCATGAACCACTGTAACAAGATACATAGTTGCTTATATGTCAGACAGCAGATTGTTGATTTTTAGCTGGTCGATAGCCTAGTGTTGAAGCGAGCTGAGCCAATGTGTCGTGTTTTGTGCAACTGCTTCCAAGTGCGGTAGCACCAACAGTGTTTACAAGTACTTATGTATACGTCGGCGCATAGTTCTCGAACGAATACTCTATTTCATCAAACACACACTGCTCGTATGATAAACCATGACAACTTATGTCTTACCATGCCATATTCATGAAAAAAACTAGTGAGGACTTATCTGTTTCGGCAACAATTACGATGGTTCTCACATGATTCACGGGCACACAAAAGTAGCAAGAGTTCCCATAGAAGGATTCAAACAGAGTACTAGACCCATAGGGCTCGATAACAGGCAAGGTTCGGATAATTAGACACAATTCAAACTACTATTAAACACTAGCTGGGGCAACTATTTCATGCCTCGATCTAATTTGGGCTGGACACAAGACGGACCTTGCCATGAGCATCATCGAGGATGTCCGGCAGCAGCTCAATCATGTGAACCTTCATGAAGACAACCTTCTGGCCTTGCCACTCATAAACTTGTTTGTGGAGGCATGCCACGTCATCTTCCTGGGTAAGCTTGACAAGAACAGTATGCCTCACAAACGAAGGAGTAGCTTTGAGCTCCTTGTGCTTCAGTACACCCTGGATAACACACCTGACAATAGTGAGGCTGGAATACAAGTCGACATTGGTATAAGCGCAAATGGCTTCCAGGATTCAACAGCCTAAGAACTCTGTTTTCCCAATGCATATATTCAGGTCATCCGCCGCATAGAGAGTGACATGTAGAACCACACAATCCTTGTCTGCATCAGGGCTCTAATTGAAATAGAAACAAATACTGAATTACTTTCCAGTATAAGAAACACAAGTTATTTAAACCACTATGTATAGCATGGCATCGAAGCTAATAAAATTTTGCATTATTCATCACCACATACTTAGATGAAAAACCACAATCGAGATCGGCAAAGAAGAAAATCACGTTGGGCAGCTCAGCGGGGGGGGGGGGACACATCCTCAAAAGGGGAAAACTGCTCCTGCAGTGCCACGGGGGCTGTAACCTCAAACGGGGCATTGACCATCTCATTAGTGGTCGTGAGCCCATTTGGGGTCGGCTCGGTGGCTGCCTCCATCTTCTTGGAGCTCTCTGTCTCGTGGGGATCAGCCTCCCGCGTCTGCTCCAATATCGGCAGATCTTTGCCTGGTTCTCCTTGGTCCATCATGAAACTGACGAATACTAGGAGACCACTGAAAGGAAAACACAATCGCAATGACAATGAAACAAAAAAGAGAGTTGGGATCGGTTACTCTTTGCAAAAGTTTGTTTTTTTTCTCTGAACGAAAATATAGCAACATCACGGATCCGCTTACCTTCCCTTCGTTGGGAGAGAAGAACAGTGGCAGATACGTGTGTTGCCTTTCTTGAAGACGGTGAGGGAGAAGGAGATTCAACAAAGAGTGAAATGATGGTTGCTTCATCCGTCAAACTTAGACTGCGGGGAGGTTGGGTTTTATGATGATACCGGGTTTTGTCACAATTATCGTCATAGAAGTGCCATAAGTATGACCGATTTCTTTTCGTTCGGCCCAAAATGTCATGGATGTGTCTTTTTTTGTAGTGAAAGGTTGGGGATTTCCAGGTTCTACAAACAATGAAGTAAAGTATATAAACAGGACAGACTTACCTCCGATGTTGGGTTAAGTTTGCAGAAGGGATTCAGACCCACTTTGCTGTAGCTCTCCAAGCTTTCATGGAGAAGATTTTTGCTCATTTCATTGATGGCTTTATCAGACAAACGCGTTGAACTACAACGCAGTGTATCTTTGGTGCCGCCAGTATATGTACACATTAAACCGGATTGGCGGCTTAAAGGTATGATCCTGCAAGCTACCCAGCACCGAGCCAGATCTATCCCGGTCAATCCATTGCCCAATAATGCCCTAACCTTTGAGAAGGTAGGTGCAAGTTTGGCCCGCTCAGCAGTGGTAAGACAGCCGGGAAGAGGGTGCTTCGAGTTGGGTCGTTGCTCACGAAAGCCTGGTAAGGGATTTTCGTCAGTAGGAGAAGTATCTTTGTAGTAGAACCAGGTTTGATTCCAATCCTTGGGATGGCTTGGAAGCTGAGCATAAGGGAAAATGGCATCTTTGCGTCACTGAATTGAGATCCCTCCGAGTTCCTGGCTGGGCCCGTCGGTGAATTCATTCTGGCGGTTCAGGTAAAAGTACTCTCTGAAGAGATCAACACGGGGTTCTTCTTGAAGGTATACTTAACAAAAGACTTGGAAATTGCAAATATTGGGAATGGAATTGGGCCCGATGTCTTGAGGATAAAGTTGTAGAAAATGCAGAACATCTCGGAAGAATTTTGATCCGGGTGGTCAGAAGCCCTGGTTATTGTGATCAGTGAAAACGATAACTTCATTGTCCTGCGGCAGAGGTCTGACTTCGTCCTATTTTGGAGCTTGCCAGTGAATGATGTCTTTGGCTGGTAAGAAATCAATCTTGACATACTCTTGGAGCATTGTATCGGTAACAATGGATGGGACCCAGTCGCATGACGTAACGGTCTTAGTCATGATTGGATGCATGGCCTACATAAGGGGATTCAAGATGTTATTAAACCGACAAATATCTAGCGAGTTACAAGTTATTGTTTAAACCGCTATACAAGGCTAAAAGCTATGGGGATCCAGTTCAGAATATGTGGATTGTTAAACCGGAGGATTGAATTATGAGGATGAATAAGCCAGCTTGTTTAAACCAGAAGGATATAGCCGGATTATTGACTTAAGTGGATGATGGCAGCTTAAACGGGGCCTAATGTTATATGATGGGTGAGGGTTTATGTTATAAGCCGCCATGGCAGTTTTGGTACTTTGAATCTATCAAGTGAAAATTTTGCTAAGTGCTGGACAAACAGATTTCACCAGCTAAAGCTATAATTTTGGATCTATGGCGATTCAGAAAAGATAGTGAAATTAAAACCTAAGGTGGCGACAATGGAAAGCATTGATGCTCTGATGTGATCTTCCATAGAGAGATGCAATTCTAATAATGATTATGATGGTAAAAGCTACTTCCGCACAAGATTCACGGCGTATCCACATTAAAAGCTATCAGAGTTGAAGAAAGCAATGAAGAACCACAGGAACACAGACGAACGGACCGAACCCAAATACAGATCTGAGACAAAGGGGGAGGTGCACTTACAGGTGATGAGGAGCAGCGGTGGCATGCCGGAGTTCTCTCGCCCAATCAGGTCGATGAAGCGGCCTGAGTTGATGCAACAGTTGGAGGTCGCAGGAGGAAGACGAAGGAGGAGGCAAGGGGGAAAATGATAAAGACCTATGTCCCTATTTAAAAGGGGGCGAATACAAGGCATGCACTAGAATCGAGGAGGTCGAAATCATCATGTGGCTATATGGATGCCTTGATTTTCAGGATGCTTATTAAGATAAGGGTCAGTTAAGATGTTCTGGGCCTCGTGCGGAGTTAATGCAAAATGACGTCATGGCGGTTTAAGAAGATTTTGAGAGCTGATGTCAGGACCCCGACTCGATGTCACATCGATCTAGCCGGTAACACCTCATATCACTTTGCGGCCTCACGCACGGTATCCCCACGGGTGTCGTCTTACCTTTTCCCGGGACCGTTTGCGCCTTTTGGCTCACGTATATGATAGTGTCGCTAGCATCCATATGATAAGGAGCCCGGGCTGACATGACTAGTCGTAAACCCAAAGTGGCACAGACTTACAGGGACAGGCATCCATGACCCAGCTTCGAACGTGTCGGTCATCAGCAAGTGGGTCCGGGATGTAGCACTGGGCTAGCAGGACTCCGGTAAACCGGGCTGTAGCGGGCTAACAGGACTCCGATACTCAAAGCGTGACATTTCCCCGAAGGGACAGACACAGGAACGAAGAAGGACACATGCCGGCCAGCCTAAATGTTCCAGAGCAGTAGCAAGCTACCATGGCTCAGCGGTAACACTAGGAGACATTTCCCGGTAAGAGAGGCTACTAAAGATAAACAACTAGGTAGTCAGATCCCACACATAGCACTACACATTACACGTACGCATAACATGCAAGTATGTGCTGTACAACATGGCATCACAGCATAATTCAACAATTATATGGATAAAGGCTCAGAAGAGCCATCATAGCATTTATTGCAAACAGGGGTCACAAGACCCGTCATACAGAGCATACAAGCAACAAGCGGAAGCATTACATGTCTGGGTACAGACATCTATAAATGAAAAAGGCTGAAAGCCTGACTATCTACAACATCCGATCAAGATCGTAGCTGAGGTACTAGCTACTAGTCGAAGTCCACGAGAACACTAGTAAGACCCAAGTCTCCGCTGCAAAAACATAAATAAAGCAACATGAGTACAAAGGTACTCAGCAAGACTTACATCAGATCCTATCATACATGCATCTGTATCGAGAGGTAATGTGGGGTTTAGTTGCAGCAAGCCAGCTTTGACTCTGTGGCTATCCTGTTCTACGACTACCAGAAACTTTTGAGGTGAAACAACGAACACGAGTCCACTAATCACCATACAATACACTACTATGGATTCATCCCCATCTCCCTACGAGAAGGCCATCCATAGCACTCACACTTGTCTTGAGCATTTTATAGTATCCACTTCAAGTTGTCTATGTACCATGTAAGCATCCAAGAAGTCCATAACCGCGGACCCGGCTATTCGAATAGATCATGTTAACCCTGCAGGGGTGTACTTCTTCACACACGCTCTCGCCACTTACCGCCATGTACACGTCATGTATCTCGGCAACCTTCAAGCGGAAGCCTGGCGAGGGTGTCGGCCACGACCTGACTAACCACACAAGACTCTAGTCCAGGTTTATCGCCTATTCGGGTTCCATCCGCAAGGAGATCCGGCCGGGGTGTCTCTTACGGCCCCAAACGATGTGTACAGGGTTCCCGAGCCCACCAACCGGGTGCCACTCGGTACACCGGGCCACGTGTGCCTAGTCTGTCCCAAGCCCACCCTGCCGGGTGCCACTTGGTAGAAAAATAGCACTACCTACAAACACCAGAAACTAGTTGCGACTCCTGGACAGAGATCAAGTTGGTTAATAAGTCGAGAGGGCTTGGAGCGCCCGGAGCCCAATGTGTGGTAGTATCGAGTCATTGGACAACATACACAGAACTCAGGGCTTAAGGACGGTTCCAGTGAGACAACCCACCATGTACTCCTACATGGCCTCTCACCGCTACCTTTACCAAATCGTGTTCACACACTTCACTCTCAGCATCAGAACATATCGTGACACTCCAATTCATTCCCAATGAACCAGACCTGACACACTCTAAGCAATAGCAGGCATAGCATGGTAGGAACACATCAGTGGCTTCAATCAACTCCTACACATGCTAGTGGGTTTCAACTATTTACTGTGGCAATGACAGGTCATGCAGAGGAATGGGTTCAACTACCGCAACACAAAGTAGCAGATGAATCGTTGTTGTCCTAATGCAATAACTGAGAGCAGGAGCGAGAGAGTAGGGTTTTATCGAAATGAACAAGGGGGTTTGCTTGCCTGGTAAATCAACAAGGGAGGCACTGCTTCACAGACAGGTACTCTGGAACGTCTCCGGAGCAGGACCTATCGAGAAGGAACGGTGCCGGCAATCAAAACACAATCATATGCAACAATATGATGCATGAACATGGCATGTAGATGTGATGCTGTTTGAGCTAATGCAACTAGTATTCAATTGGTTTGAAGTCCATTTGAACCAAAGGTTCAAATGCATTTCTAAATTAGGTCTCTTATATATGCCATAATGTGTTTTCTCATATTCAGCATGTATAGGTTGGTTTGTCATGCATGAAACTAGTACAGATGGAAAGATTGCATTTTTCTGATAATTTTTCATATATAAATTATTTCAATCTGAGCTACGGTTGAATTTCTATGAATTTTTGAAGTTTAATTCAATTTTTGGATTTTCTGAATTATTTTAATTCCAGAAAATGTATAATTGCGTCAGCATGACGTCATCATTGCATCAGCGGTCAACGCGGCTGTCCAGGTCAAACCTGACGTGTGGGACCCACACGTCAGTGACAGGGGGTTAACAGGGGTTATTTAAATTTAATTAAATGGTTAGGGGGGGGTCGGGCCCACTGTCAGTGTCAGGGGGGGTTAGTTAACGGTGATTAGCACTAAGCTAATCACCTGACGGGCCGGCCCCACCTGGCAGGACTCAGGCGACGGGGGCTCGTCGCCGGCGACCTCTGGACGCGGCGGAGTCCGCGCCACAGGCCACGGGGACGGCGTCTGAGAGCACCGGGGCGTAGCCCGGGCTCTCGCGCATCTAGTAGGGTAGGTGGAAGCAGCGGGGGAGGCCGGAGCTCGCCGGAGCGAAGCTCGGGGCGGCGGCCGGAGTTCGGGCGCGAGCGGAATCGGGCTGCGGGGTACGGGGAGGCCACCTGAGGGGCCCGGCGGCACCCTCGTGGCACCAGGAGCGCGAGGGGGGGCTTGGTTTGGGCGGAGGCGGGCCGAGACGGCGGCGGCGACATGGACGGCGGCGAGAGGCTTCAGCCGTGGTGGGGAGCGGCACTACGGCACGGGAACGGGAGGGGGAAGAGAGGGGAACGGCGGCGGAGCTCACCGCGATCACGCAGAGCAGCACAGCGGGGTCGGGGAAGGCCTGGTGACGGCGAATCGACGGCGGCGGACGGCGGAGCCCGAGGAGGAAGACGATGGCGATGGTGGCTCCTCGGGGCACTCCGGCTTGCTTGGCTCGGCGAGGAGGTAGAGGGGGTCGCAGCGGAGCTCGGGGGCTCTACGGAGGGGCGAGGGGACGGCGGGGAGCGCGTCGGTGACGAGCTGCGGCGGCGGCAGTGCTTCGGGTGAGAGGGAGAGGGAGCAGGGGGAGAGGAGGAGGGCGAGGGAGAGTGAGAGCGGTGCGGGGCAACGCGTGGCGACGTCCGGGGCATCGAGGCGAGAGAAGGAAGCAGGAGGTGGCCAGCAGGGGGGGAGGTGGCGCGCGCGCGTGCCGGCGAGCGTCGGGCACACGCCCGTCCTCCTGGCAGAGGAGGAAGGCGACAGGGGAGGGGGCCAGGCGGGCTGGGCCGCCTCCTGGCTGGCCGGCCTGCTGCTGCTGGGCTGCGCAGGGGAGGGGAGGCCCAGGTAAGTTTCTCTCCCCTTTTCTGTTTTCTATTTTTTTTCTGACATTTGTTTGATTTAATAAATATATTAAATCATTTAATTTTATTATGCCAATTTTTGTAGGGGCTAATGGTATTATTCTAGAGCTCTTTTATAATTGACATAATTTTTGGACCATATTTCATATATAGAAATATATTTCCAATGCAAATATTTATCGAATTAATCCAAATGGCCAAAATAAATGTCCATGAGCTCCTAAAAATATTGTTTTGATTTTTATCTCTGTCCAATATTTTCAGAGGGCAACATGAGCATTTTCTTGGACCCTTTTGGAGAAATTTTTATTTGGGTCATTTTCAAAAATGATTCTGAGGGTTCCACCAATCCTCATTTCAACTTTAAATGAAATTTAAATATGATGCACAAATGGCTAGCTAGCCTAGGTCATACCAGACTAGGGATGTGACAACTCGCCCCCACTTGACAGAATCTCGTCCCGAGATTCAGGGGTCGACGGAAAGAAAGCGGGGTACTCCAGTCGAAGACGATCTTCTCGCTCCCAGGTAGCTTCTCTCTCGGAATGATGAGACCACTGAACTTTGAGAAACTTGACGTTCTGACGTCGAGTAACACGCTCTGCTTGATCAAGAATGCGAACCGGGTACTCTCGGTATGTGAGGTTATCTTGGAGATCAAGCGTTTCGTGGTCCACTCCGCGGATGGGATCCGAGAAGCAACGCCTGAGTTGAGAGACGTGGAAGACATCATGAACTCGAGAAAGATGTGGAGGTAGTTCCAATTGGTAGGCAACCTCTCCTCGTTTAGCGAGAATACGAAAAGGACCAATGTAACGAGGAGCCAACTTGCCCTTGATACCGAAACGATGGGTACCCTTCAAAGGAGTAACCCGAAGGTAAGCTTGGTCGCCAATTTCATAAGTCATATCCTTATGATGACGATCATACTGACTCTTTTGACGAGATTGGGCTGTTTTCAAATTCTCACGAATGATGCGAACTTGCTCTTCTGCCTCCTGGATCATATCCGGACCAAAGAATTGTCTTTCACCGGTTTCTGACCAGTTCAAAGGTGTTCGACATCTTCGTCCATAGAGAACCTCAAAAGGAGCTTGCTTGAGGCTGGATTGGTAGCTATTGTTATAGGCAAACTCGGCGAAAGGAAGACATTTCTCCCAATCCATACCGAATGAGATAACGCAAGCTCTGAGCATGTCTTCGAGAATTTGATTAACCCGTTCCACCTGACCACTCGACTGAGGGTGGAAAGCGGTACTGAAGGAAAGATGGGTTCCCATGGCAGTTTGGAAACTCTCCCAGAAATGAGAAGTGAAGAGGCTGCCACGGTCTGAATTGATCTCTAGTGGAACACCATGCAGTGACACTATTCGAGAAATATATAAGTCAGCAAGCTGACTAGCAGTGATACTCTCCCGAACAGGAAGGAAGTGAGCCACTTTGGAGAGACGATCAACGACTACGAAGATAGCGTTATTCCCTCTCTTGGTCCTGGGAAAGCCGGTAATGAAGTCCATACCAACTTTATCCCATTTCCATTCAGGAATAGCTAAAGGCTGAAGGGTGCCAGCAGGTCTTTGATGCTCTGCCTTAACGCGACGACATATGTCACATTTAGCAATGAACTCAGCGATTTCTCTCTTCATCCTAGTCCACCAGAACCTCTGGCGTAGATCCTGATACATCTTAGTACTACCGGGATGAATCGTGAGAGGAGATTCATGCGCCTCCTTAAGAATCAACTGCCGAAGATGTTGCTTCTTGGGAACCACCAAGCGATTCTCAAAGAAAACAACACCGCGATCATCCATAGAGAAACATCCACCAACTCCCTTCTTAATGTTCCTCTTGATCCGGGTAATCCCCGTATCATGTTTCTGGGCTTCGATGATAAGATCCACAAGGGTAGGTTTCGCCACCAAGGTAGAAAGGAATCCGCGAGGCGCAATGTGAAGGTTAAGCTTACAGAATTCCTCATGGAGAAGTGGTTGGCCTTGCTGCAACATGAGATTGTTGCAATAGGATTTACGGCTTAGAGCATCAGCCATGACATTGGCTTTGCCTGGGGTGTAGGTAATCCCTAGATCATAATCTGTGATCAATTCCAACCAACGTCTTTGCCTAAGGTTCAGATCCGGTTGGGTGAAGATATACTTGAGACTCTGGTGATCGGTGTAGATCTCGCAATGTTTACCAAGGAGGTAATGTCGCCAAGTCTTGAGTGCATAGACTACGGCTGCAAGCTCTAGATCATGTGTAGGATAATTCTCCTCATGTGGATGCAACTGTCGAGATGCATAGGCAATCACATGACGATCCTGCATAAGAATGCAACCTAGTCCTTGTCGTGAGGCGTCGCAGTAGATAATAAAGTCTTTAGTGAAATCCGGTGGCACAAGTATGGGAGCAGAAGTCAGGCGTCTTTTCAGTTCCTGAAAACTGTACTCACACTGTGGGGCCCACTCAAACTTTTTATCTTTCTTGAGAAGTTCCGTGAGGGGTTTGGCTACTTTGGAGAAGTTTTCAACAAAGCGGCGACAATAGCTGGCTAGACCAAGGAAACTCCTAACTTGTTTAACGGTCTCAGGTGGAGTCCAATCGAGAACGGCTTGAACTCTCTCGGGATTGACAGCAATGCCCTTACCAGAGATTACGTGGCCTAGGTAGGTCACTTCTGGCAACCAAAATTCACACTTGGAGAACTTGGCATAAAGGCGGTGCTCTCTGAGTTTTTCTAACACAAGTCTAAGATGTTCGGCATGCTCTTCCTCGTTCTTCGAGTAAATAAGAATATCATCGAGGTAAACCACGACAAACTTATCTAAGTACTCCATGAAAATCGAGTTCATCAGGCGGGAAAATGTGGCTGGGGCGTTGGTTAGGCCAAAGGACATGACGGTGTACTCGTACTGGCCATAACGAGTGACAAAAGCTGTCTTGGGAATGTCCCCGTTTCTGATCTTGATTTGATGGTAGCCTAACCTTAAATCCATCTTGGAGAAGACTGAGGATCCAGCGAGCTGATCATACAGGTCGTTAATCCTGGGAAGCGGATACTTGTTCTTTATCGTGACCAAATTAACGGGACGATAATCTACAACCATCCGGTCCGTACCATCCTTCTTCTTGACGAAGAGGACGGGGCAAGCCCAAGGAGAAGAACTAGGACGGATGAAACCCTTTTGCAAGGACTCATCGAGTTGTTTCTTAAGCTCGGCTAGTTCTAAGGGTGCCATCTTGTAAGGTCTCCGGGAGATTGGAGCTGTTCCTGGGATAAGATCTATGACGAACTCTACATCTCTGTCAGGTGGAACACCTGGCAGTTCCTCTGGAAAGACATCCGGAAAGTCACGGACTACCGGGATATCTTCAAGGTCTGGAAGAGGGCTGGCATTAAGAGAATAGAGTTGACGCTTTGCAACTCTAGTGGAGACGGTGACTATCTTGCCAGATGGGTGTGTAAGCTGAACAGATCTTGTGTAACAATCAATCTTGGCATGATGAGCTGTCATCCAGTCCATACCCAAGATGATGTTAATATCTGAAGACTTGAGGGCTACAAGTGATGCAAGGAATACAAGTCTGTCAACAAGGATTTTGTTACCATGGCTGATTCTGGTGGTCTGCCATCTAGACCCTGGGGTTTGGATTTCAAGCGGAGTTGGCATATCACAAAATGACATGTCGTGCAAACGAGCATAACCTTCAGAAATGAAGGAGTGAGATGCTCCAGTATCGAATAGAACTGATGCTGGGTGACAATTGACAAGAAGGGTACCAAGAACGACATCTGGATCATCATGAGCGTCTTTAGCTGAGACATGATGCACACGTCCACGTTCAGTGGGGGCTGACTTGACACTGATCATCTTGCGTGATGGCTTAACACAGCCAAAAGTCTTCTCGGGCTGAGGTGGAGCATAACTAGTCTGAGAGCAGTCACGTGCATAGTGTCCTGGCTTCCCGCATGTGAAGCAAGTCCCTGAGGTTGGACGTGGACCCGCACTGACAAACGGTCTACCAGTAGGCCCGGGTGGAACATACGACTGAGCTGGAGAAGGCACCACATAGGATGGCCTCGGTGTATAACCGGAAGGAAGAGCGGAGTTTGGAACCCAAATCCGGCGCTTCTGGGAACTAGAACCGGAGGAAGATCCCAAATCACGGGTGTGCTTACGAGACCCCTCGTAAGTGAGTTGAGCTGTCTCTGCATTGATGGCCTTGTTCACAAGGGCTTGGAATGTATCACAATAATGCAGGTGGAGATCACGACGCAACTTGGGGTTGAGACCCTTCCGGAACCTAGCTTGCTTCTTAGCATCCGTGGACACTTCTTCTGTGGCATAGCGAGCGAGGTTCTCGAACTCCCTACTATAAGCATCAACAGCCATCTTACTCTGGGTGAAACTACAGAACTCTTCTCTCTTGCGATCAATGAGGGCCTGGGGAATGTGATGCTCGCGAAAAGCCTCAGTGAAATCCTTCCAGGTAGGAATCTGGCCAGCTGGAAGCAAAGTCTCATAGTTCTGCCACCAAAGACTGGCAGGACCTTCTAGGTGATATGTGACATAAGTGACCTTGTCATCTTCAGCTACGTTCGCGGAACGCAGCTTATGGGTGATGCTACGGAGCCAATCATCTGCATCGAGTGGCTCGATGGAATGATGAAAGGTAGGTGGGTGCAAGCGAATGAAATCATGAATGGTAGCAGCCCCTTTGAACTGATGTGCGGTGTTCTCCTCGACACGTGCCAACAAACGATTAGACTCACGTTTGTTCCTCTCCATCTCTAGCATGAGCTCTGTCAACGAAGGCGGGTCGGGAGGATCCTCATCCCTACCATATCCATGGTTCTGGCTACGAGCAACGGAACTTCGCTTAGCCGATGACATCCTGAGAAACGAACCAAGGACGGAATCAGCATCAACTATGGACTGTAGAATGTAGGACAAGGAGTTAGTATCACTTGAACTCCTAGGGAAAATCCGGCAGCATAACGGTAGTAAAATGCTCAGAATGAGACATCCTACTAAAAAAATGGGGTGGTAACATACTCATCATCACCACTCAGGGTTTTGGGATAGTACTAAACAGACTACACTGGGAAATACTCAAAACTGGGGTATGACTCTAATCAACCAGTCCTATGGAACTACGGAGTAGTAACACGTGATCCTGATAGACGGAAGAGAAAGCCTAGTTCCTTAATCCCGTAGGAAAGATAGGATGACTCAGATCAGAAGGTCATGAGGTATAAGGAGTAAAAAGAGCCTTACGTTCCTTCCCACAATCAATTCCCTTACATAACTAAAGATTATCTAGACTCAACTTCGACCAGTTTGGCTTGGTAATCCTACAGGCAGTCAGGCTCTGATACCAAAGCTGTCAGGACCCCGACTCGATGTCACATCGATCTAGCCGGTAACACCTCATATCACTTTGCGGCCTCACGCACGGTATCCCCACGGGTGTCGTCTTACCTTTTCCCGGGACCGTTTGCGCCTTTTGGCTCACGTATATGATAGTGTCGCTAGCATCCATATGATAAGGAGCCTGGGCTGACATGACTAGTCGTAAACCCAAAGTGGCACAGACTTACAGGGACAGGCATCCATGACCCAGCTTCGAACGTGTCGGTCATCAGCAAGTGGGTCCGGGCTGTAGCACTGGGCTAGCAGGACTCCGGTAAACCGGGCTGTAGCGGGCTAACAGGAGTCCGGTACTCAAAGCGTGACATTTCCTCGAAGGGACAGACACAGGAACGAAGAAGGACACATGTCGGCCAGCCTAAATGTTCCAGAGCAGTAGCAAGCTACCATGGCTCAGCGGTAACACTAGGAGACATTTCCCGGTAAGAGAGGCTACTAAAGATAAACAACTAGGTAGTCAGATCCCACACATAGCACTACACATTACACGTACGCATAACATGCAAGTATGTGCTGTACAACATGGCATCACAGCATAATTCAACAATTATATGGATAAAGGCTCAGAAGAGCCATCATAGCATTTATTGCAAACAGGGGTCACAAGACCCGTCATACAGAGCATACAAGCAACAAGCGGAAGCATTACATGTCTGGGTACAGACATCTATAAATGAAAAAGGCTGAAAGCCTGACTATCCACAACATCCGATCAAGATCGTAGCTGAGGTACTAGCTACTAGTCGAAGTCCACGAGAACACTAGTAAGACCCAAGTCTCCGCTGCAAAAACATAAATAAAGCAACATGAGTACAAAGGTACTCAGCAAGACTTACATCAGATCCTATCATACATGCATCTGTATCGAGAGGTAATGTGGGGTTTAGTTGCAGCAAGCCAGCTTTGACTCTGTGGCTATCCTGTTCTACGACTACTAGAAACTTTTGAGGTGAAACAACGAGCACGAGTCCACTAATCACCATACAATACACTACTATGGATTCATCCCCGTCTCCCTACGAGAAGGCCATCCATAGCACTCACACTTGTCTTGAGCATTTTATAGTATCCACTTCAAGTTGTCTATGTACCATGTAAGCATCCAAGAAGTCCATAACCGTGGACCCGGCTATTCGAATAGATCATGTTAACCCTGCAGGGGTGTACTTCTTCACACACGCTCTCGCCACTTACCGCCATGTACACGTCATGTATCTCGGCAACCTTCAAGCGGAAGCCTGGCGAGGGTGTCGGCCACGACCTGACTAACCACACAAGACTCTAGTCCAGGTTTATCGCCTATTCGGGTTCCATCCGCAAGGAGATCCGGCCGGGGTGTCGCTTACGGCCCCAAACGATGTGTACAGGGTTCCCGAGCCCACCAACCGGGTGCCACTCGGTACACCGGGCCACGTGTGCCTAGTCTGTCCCAAGCCCACCCTGCCGGGTGCCACTTGGTAGAAAAATAGCACTACCTACAAACACCAGAAACTAGTTGCGACTCCTGGACAGAGACCAAGTTGGTTAATAAGTCGAGATGGGTTGAGTTACCGGAACCCAATGTGTGGTAGTATCGAGTCATTGGACAACATACACAGAACTCAGTGCTTAAGGACGGTTCCAGTGAGACAACCCACCATGTACTCCTACATGGTCTCTCACCGCTACCTTTACCAAATCGTGTTCACACACTTCACTCTCAGCATCAGAACATATCGTAACACTCCAATTCATTCCCAATGAACCAGACCTGACACAACTCTAAGCAATAGCAGGCATAGCATGGTAGGAACACATCAGTGGCTTCAATCAACTCCTACACATGCTATTTACTGTGGCAATGACAGGTCATGCAGAGGAATGGGTTCAACTACCGCAGCACAAAGTAGCAGATGAATCGTTGTTGTCCTAATGCAATAACTGAGAGCAGGAGCGAGAGAGTAGGGTTTTATCGAAATGAACAAGGGGGTTTGCTTGCCTGATAAATCAACAAGGGAGGCACTGCTTCACAGACAGGTACTCTGGAACGTCTCCGGAGCAGGACCTATCGAGAAGGAACGGTGCCGGCAATCAAAACACAATCATATGCAACAATATGATGCATGAACATGGCATGTAGATGTGATGCTGTTTGAGCTAATGCAACTAGTATTCAATTGGTTTGAAGTCCATTTGAACCAAAGGTTCAAATGCATTTCTAAATTAGGTCTCTTATATATGCCATAATGTGTTTTCTCATATTCAGCATGTATAGGTTGGTTTGTCATGCATGAAACTAGTACAGATGGAAAGATTGCATTTTTCTGATAATTTTTCATATATAAATTATTTCAATCTGAGCTACGGTTGAATTTCTATGAATTTTTGAAGTTTAATTCAATTTCTGGATTTTCTGAATTATTTTAATTCCAGAAAATGTATAATTGCGTCAGCATGACGTCATCATTGCATCAGCGGTCAACGCGGCTGTCCAGGTCAAACCTGACGTGTGGGACCCACACGTCAGTGACAGGGGGTTAACAGGGGTTATTTAAATTTAATTAAATGGTTAGGGGGGAGGGTCGGGCCCACTGTCAGTGTCAGGGGGGGGGGTTAGTTAACGGTGATTAGCACTAAGCTAATCACCTGACGGGCCGGCCCCACCTGGCAGGACTCAGGCGACGGGGGCTCGTCGCCGGCGACCTCTGGACGCGGCGGAGTCCGCGCCACAGGCCACAGGGACGGCGTCTGAGAGCACCGGGGCGTAGCCCGGGCTCTCGCGCATCTGGTAGGGTAGGTGGAAGCAGCGGGGGAGGCCGGAGCTCGCCGGAGCGAAGCTCGGGGCGGCGGCCGGAGTTCGGGCGCGAGCGGAATCGGGCTGCGGGGCACGGGGAGGCCACCTGAGGGGCCCGGCGGCACCCTCGTGGCACCAGGAGCGCGAGGGGGGGCTTGGTTTGGGCGGAGGCGGGCCGAGATGGCGGCGGCGACATGGACGGCGGCGAGAGGCTTCGGCCGTGGTGGGGAGCGGCGCTACGGCACGGGAACGGGAGGGGGAAGAGAGGGGAACGGCGGCGGAGCTCACCGCGATCACGCAGAGCAGCACAGCGGGGTCGGGGAAGGCCTGGTGACGGCGAATCGACGGCGGCGGACGGCGGAGCCCGAGGAGGAACACGATGGCGATGGTGGCTCCTCGGGGCACTCCGGCTTGCTTGGCTCGGCGAGGAGGTAGAGGGGGTCGCAGCGGAGCTCGGGGGCTCTACGGAGGGGCGAGGGGACGGCGGGGAGCGCGTCGGTGACGAGCTGCGGCGGCGGCAGTGCTTCGGGTGAGAGGGAGAGGGAGCAGGGGGAGAGGAGGAGGGCGAGGGAGAGTGAGAGCGGTGCGGGGCAACGCGTGGCGACGTCCGGGGCATCGAGGCGAGAGAAGGAAGCAGGAGGTGGCCAGCAGGGGGGGGAGGTGGCGCGCGCGCGTGCCGGCGAGCGTCGGGCACACGCCCGTCCTCCTGGCAGAGGAGGAAGGCGACAGGGGAGGGGGCCAGGCGGGCTGGGCCGCCTCCTGGCTGGCCGGCCTGCTACTGCTGGGCTGCGCAGGGGAGGGGAGGCCTAGGTAAGTTTCTCTCCCCTTTTCTGTTTTCTATTTTTTTTCTGACATTTGTTTGATTTAATAAATATATTAAATCATTTAATTTTATTATGCCAATTTTTGTAGGGGCTAATGGTATTATTCTAGAGCTCTTTTATAATTGACATAATTTTTGGACCATATTTCATATATATAGAAATATATTTCCAATGCAAATATTTATCGAATTAATCCAAATGGCCAAAATAAATGTCCATGAGCTCCTAAAAATATTGTTTTGATTTTTATCTCTGTCCAATATTTTCAGAGGGCAACATGAGCATTTTCTTGGACCCTTTTGGAGAAATTTTTATTTGGGTCATTTTGAAAAATGATTCTGAGGGTTCCACCAATCCTCATTTCAACTTTAAATGAAATTTAAATATGATGCACAAATGGCTAGCTAGCCTAGGTCATACCAGACTAGGGATGTGACAGCTGATGTCATGGTGGGTTACAACAAGTGATGCAGATTCTTACAAATCAGGTATTGAAGATTGATATGAACAAGTTCAAATCAACCTGGGGCCTAATGTTGGGGATATAACTACTGGGTATGAACCGCCCAGGAGGGGCCGGGTTATACCACTGGAGACTATCAATAAAGATGGCGGGTCATAGCAAGCCCGTTGCGGCCCAAGACCCAGAGGCGACTTAAGGCCCAAGAGGATGAACCGTCATATAAATGACTTGTATTGTAAGGCGGGTTTAGTTAGTCACCGAGGCGGACACGTTGTCTATGAGCCGGTCGGGACTCTGTAAGTCATCGGGCATCAACGAGTGTATATGAAGGGACGACCAGGCGGCGAGTTAGGGCAAGGAAGATAATATCGAGAACTAGGTCAAGCGTATTCGCTCCCTGGTAATCGAAGCCCAAGCAATACCACCCTACACTGGATTAGGCCTTTACCTCCACCGCGAGGGGCTGAACCAGTTTAAACTCTCTGTGTCCCTTGTCCCGTTTAACCCCTTCAAGCTAATTACATTGCGATGGCTCCACACCTAAGTCCTTATTCTAGGACATCTAACGTGACAATTCCACGACAGTCGCGGTGTGGAGAGAGGAGGAAAACCATGAGATGGGCATCAGTGGTGAGGGCACAGATGTAGCTCGTGGCGGTAACCTATCGCTATAGTCATGGTAGAACTCAAGCTGCTGGAGTTTATCAAATTGACGGGATGTTAGCCAGGCGGCCACCATGTAGGGTATGTGTAGCAGGTAGCACGCCGGGATGCAGATGCGTTTAACAGAGCCCTGGTGGGAGGAGATGATGGCTCCGGGGAGTTCAGAATCATCATCAACAGATAGCTGACGACAGTCGAGATTAAGAGGCGCGACGCGCCACAGAGTGCACCACCAAGTTGCGAGGAATTGTGTTAGGCAGCCTTCCTTGGTGGGTAGAAGGGATATGATCTCCCCAATGATGTCATCCGGGAGATCGCTAATGCAGTCCGCCGGAGATTCTATTGGTTCCTCAGGTCCAGGGGGCGTGGCCGCTTCTGGCCGCGCAGGAGGGTCCAAGATCTACATCTAGCGGCGGCGTTGGCTAGAGCCTCATCTATGTACATACCAATCTGAAAGCAAAAATGGCATAAACATACGTAGGACATTCAAAATCAATTCTGGAGATCTGGAAGATAAAAGGCGCAAACATATATGTAGGACATTAAAAATCAATTCTC
>NC_057807.1:363804715-363862676 GCF_018294505.1 Triticum aestivum
TGTTGCTGCCTGTGCGAGACCTCGTCGGCAGTGATGGCAACCTCTGTGCCCAGCTTCACGCGTTGCGCGGGTGCTTCACCAGTCCCAGCGTCACCACTCCCTCTGATGGTGCGCTTCGGCGACATCCTCATACACTCCAAAGTCCAAAAGATGGTGACCACTGTGGACCGGGGGTACGGCCGCCTATTATGGCCGACAGCTCGGGAGCGCAATTAATACGGACCAGTGGGAGCGAGGCAGGTTGCGGTCAAAATCTATCTCTCCTCCCGATTAGCCTGGGCGGCGAACTTCTGCCATTCCTACCATCATTCCACACAGCTACTTGCACGCCTCCCATCAATACGAACTCCTGCACGCATGCCTCCCAGTATGCCTACGCGGTGGACTGCTCACATGCATCCTGTCAACTCACGCCTGCTCGCACGACACATGGTGCGTGTGGCAGCACGTTTGTTTTTTGGTTTATTGATGATTCACTCTGCCACTTTACTGCTTAACTGAAGCATGGCACGGTCTAATGCACATGGTCCGAATAAATAATCCGTATGAGATTGGTTGCCAGTTTTCAATAATCTCCCCTTTGCTAGAAGATTATATCAAAACGGGTCTCCTTGACGAAAAAATACAATATCGCAGTCTACTGGTGTCCATATATGACACCATGATAAGTTTCATGAATTTCAAGTGAGTTTTGGATTTACTGAATTTTGAAAATATATATTCTCAATATTTTGAAATCTCTTGCACAGGGAAACATGCACCCAGGGACACATATGATTTTGCAACCCATTTTGGTGCACATGTAGCTCAAATTTTATTTTTGCACCTTAAATACCTAGGAAACCAATCAATGTATAAAAACGGTCGAATGATGTCTGTTTGTTTTAAATTTTAACACGACACTTCGCCTTTCGTCACATGTTCACTGCAGAAAAAGTTTGACATGCCTCGGAGTGGCTGTGGTGGTGCGAGATGTGTGTGTCTGTGTGTGGGGGTGGGGGGAGGGGTCCGACGGAACACTACGAGTCATGAACCTCCGTGTGGGATTATTGATCATTTTGTGAGTCATATATGCCACATCAAAGTCATGAATTGGTTATTTAAAGCATTACACAGCCCTTTCATACATGATGTTTGGTCCACATGCATGCATTGGTGGTCCTCTCGTACACTCTCCCTCGTGCAGTTATCAGCGGCGTGCCCATTCGTTAGCCTGCAAAGGTTTTTAGTTTCCACCGACAATGAGAAACATTTGACCAAAAGGTGAATTTATGATGGCATGTGTGTGTGGTGTGGATCATGGTGGGATTCCATATCAAAGTTCGAGCACGTGCATACACACTCCCACCGGCTTGAAGTGAGGGGGCTACACGCATCATGGTGTAGTGTGTTTCCGGTTTGCGAAGCATGTGCCACGTCAAAGTTGTGCATTGGGCATTCAAATATCATATAACACATGGGCGCATGCATGCGGTGGTTTTGTCCTATGACATCACTCGTGTGTGCCTCTCTCTGGGGGCCCACGAGGTCATCGTCGACCAGTTGAACGTACAACGAGACAGAGGTTAATTTGACCAACAAGGATGGTTCTTTTTTGGTTTGTGTTACGTATATGCACGGTATAGGAGTATTACATGTCAAAGAGGGGGAAACATGAATACTCTATATATATGCGTGTCATAACCTTGCTCCATGTGGGGACTTTCCTGTTCACGAGGCAGGTGCCACATCAAAGTTGTACATTATATTGGTATTCAAACATCACGCAATGTAGGCGGTGGTTGCCCTATATATAGGAACTCACTCACGTGTGGCGCTTCCATCCGTGGGCATGCGAGGTTGTCCTCCATCACTTTGACCCAATGAGAGAGAGGTTAATTTGATCATCAAGGAATGACTCTTTTTTTATTTGTGTTATATAGTAGAAGTACATATATACCACGCGTCGAATGGGGCATACATATAGCACATACCACGCGTCATGAACTTTGCGCTCTCTATGGTGACCTTTTGGTTTCCTATATATGCGGTGCCACATCAAAGTTGTGCATTGCGTATTCAAACATCACACGAGCAGCTCTTTGGGCCACATGAAGACGATGGTACATAGTCCTATATAGGATGATCACTCACGTGCGACGTACGCTTCGCTTCTATCTTGGGCCCGCAAGTTCGTCATCCATCACTTTGACCCAGCGAGAGAGAGGTACATTTGACAAACAAGGAGGATTAATTATTTTACGGCTGTGTTACTAGGTGTTTATATAGTACATGTCAAGGGGGTGACCAGCTTGGTCCATCACTTTCACCGACAGCACGAGAGAGGTTAACTATTTTGACTTGGGAGGGGATTAATTTTTTGTTTTGTCTTGATATAGATCATGATGTGAGATAACATATATATAATAGTGCATATGTACACATGAATCCATCCCGCTGAATCGAAGGGGGGCGAGCACACGACACGTCATGAACGACCTCTTGCTCCGTGTGGAGACCTCTGCGATTTTCAGCGCATGCACTACATCAATGTTCTGCATTGGGTCGGGTATTCAACACATATGCATGCATCACACACCTCCATAAATATGTTCATGACACACGCATGCAATAATGGTTGTCATTGGACACACTCTCACTCTGTTGGTTCTAGGCGGCAAGCCTATATATATTCGTCGGCCCGCATGGACGTTCATCATTTCGACCAATAACGAGAAAGGTTACCAAGGTGGATATATCCTTCTTCTTTGCTTCGAGTTACCGTATAGTAGGTCGACCCATTCCAAGCTTAATTAAGTTTGAGTGCATGCTACGCGTCGTGAACCCTTGCTCGGTGTGGGGATTTTACGGTTCGAACGCATGGTGCCACATCAAATTTACGCATTGGGTATTCAAACACAGCACACACCACTTCCATATACATACTTGGGCCACATGCATAGAGTTGGTTTGTCTTCATACAGTACTCCCTCGCAAGGTTATCGGTGACAAGCTAGCCCATTTTGCGGGGCCGTGTGGGCGTCCATCACTTTAACCAACAACGAGCGGGGAGAGGTTGTACGACCAAGTTGGATTCTTCTTGGTCCGTGTTACAGTATGTCTTGGTGAGATGCCCTCCCCCCGACGTGTGTGTGTGGGGGGGGGGCTACTTCACGCTACCTGCAACCTCCATGGGGTCGGGGAAGTCCGGTCAATATGCGAGGCACATGTGCCACATCAAAGTTGTGAATGGTAGTTAAATATCACACACCACACCCTTTTCATACATATAGTAGGGCCACCCGCATGTGGTTCGTATGTGGTCTCACCCATCTCGCGCCACAAGCACACATTTTTGGGTCGGCACACAGTCCACCTTTGTCGGGAAGCGAAAGGGGAAGTTTGACCATATATATATGATGGACTCCTATAGGTTTTGTGTTACGGTAGGGTGAGATTTCAGACCTAGCTATTTGGGGGCATGCATTCACAGCTAGGATTCCCTTACCGCCAACACTAAGTGGGGTTCGTAGGGGGTGGCTGACTAGCAATTTTCTGCTTTTATGCGACAGGTGCCACATCAGAGTTGTGCATTGGGTATTCGAACATCAAACCACCCTTTTCATACATATATTTGGTCCACATGCAAGTGTGTACATGTCCTGACCCTCTCCCACGTTATTCTTTCTGCCAAATTTATAAACAGCACACGAGTTGGATGTAGAAACCGTCTGCGATTGGGTACACAACACACACGGTTTGGTCAGACTAATCCGTGTGCCACGCCCGTGCCCTGCAGTCCCTCACATCAGCACAGTAGATTGGGGTCCACGAGGCTTGCCTCCCGATCTCAAAAATATCTACTGCCTCGTAATCATCTATCGTCTGGAATATTTTAATGTTTGATAGCACACGATTAGTATGCGCGAACCGTATGCGATGACTATTACTCCTGCTCTGTTTCAGTCCCTTGATTCAAATTTTCAGTGGCCCCAACATTTTACTCCCGCCTCTGCATCCCTCGCAATCTCAAAAATATCTGCTTGTCATTGATCCAAATTTTTAGTAGCCCCACCTTGTTACACCCGCCTAGTAAAAAATTTAGTTGCCGCGGTATTTCCTCAAACACCACCTTGCCCCTGATGTCTAGTATGCAACTTTATTCTTGTAGACTCGTGTTGGGCCTCCAAGCGCAGAGTTTTGTAGGACAGTAGCAATTTTCCCTCAAGTGGATGACATAAGGTTTATCAATTTGTGGGAGGCCTAGGATGAAGATGGTCTCTCTCAAACAACCCTGCAACCAAATACAAGAAATCTCTTGTGTCCCCAGCACACCCAATACAGTGGCATATTGTATAGGTGCACTAGTTCGGCGAAGAGATGGTGATAAAAGTGTAATATGGATGGTAGAAATATATTTTTATAATCTGAATAAATAAAAACATCAAGGTAGCAATTGATAAAACGGAGCACAAACGGTATTGCAATGCTTGAAAATGAGGCCTAGGGTGCAATATCTCAACAATGCTAATATAACTGGATCATATAACCATCCTTCAAAGTGTGATGAAGAATCACTCTAAAGTTCCTACCTAGCGGAGAACATAAGAATAAATCGTTTGTAGGGTACGAAACCACCTCGAAGCGGTTCTTTCCGATTGATCTATCCAAGAGTTCATACTAAAATAACATCAAATAATTTCAGATTCATAATACTCAATCCAACACAAAGAACCTCAAAGAGTGCCCCAAGATTTCTACAGGATAAAAAAGACAAGAACGTGCATCAACCCCTATGCGTAGATTACACCAATGTCACCTCGGTAATCAGCGAGTTGAGTGCCAAAAAGTATATCAAGTGAATCAATATGATACCCCATTGTCACCATGAGTATTGATTTGCAAGACATATACCAAGTGCTCTGAAATCCATAAAAGTATTCAATCCGATAAAACAAAATCTCAAAGGGAAAACTCAATTCATCACAAGATAGATAGGGGAAAACACCATATGGTCTGACTATATTAACAAAGCCAGCGATGCATCAAGATCGTGACATCTCAAGAACACGAGAGAGAGAGAGAGGGAGAGGGAGAGAGAGAGATTCAACACATAGCTACCGGTACAAACCCTCAGCCCCGAGGGTGGACTACTCCTTCAACATGTTGTCCGTTGGGATGATGAATGTGGCCATCGGTGATGATCTCCCCCTCCGGCGAGGTGCCGGAACGGGGTCTAGATTAGTTTTCGGTGGCTATAGAGGCTTGCGGCGGCGGAACTTCTCATCTAGGGTTACCCCCAAGGGCTTTGGAATATTTGGTAATTTATAGGGCAAAGAGGGGGTGCAGGAGGCCACCAAGGTGGGTACAACCCACCTAGACGCTCATGGGCCACCAGGCGCCCCCTGGTGGGTTGTGCCCCCCTTGGGACACCCCCAGGTGATTCTCTGGCCAACTAGATGTCTTCTGGTCCATAAAAAATCCACACAAAGTTTCACGGTGTTTGGACTCCTTTTGATAATGATTTCCTGCGATGTCAAAAACAAGCAAAAAAACAGCAACTGGCACTGGGCACTGGGTCAATAGGTTAGTCCAAAAATTGATATGAAGTTGCTATAAAATGATTGTAAAATATCCAAGAATGATAAAATAACAGCATGAATACTTCATAAATTATAGATACGGAGACGTATCACCCCCCCCCCACACACACACACAGACACACACACCACACATTCCCCAAAACTTCTGCTCACACAGACACACACCACCCCACCCTCTCTCAAAACCATTGGTAGGTCGCCGCCATCGCCCCCACCTCCAACCTCAACCTCTACCTGTGTGTCGGGGAGCTCGAGGAACCAATGGCCCAAAAGAGGTTTATCACGGCCTCTTCGCCTGACGCCGGCGAGGTGGCCCCCGAGGTGTCCCCGTCGTCCTCTGCTGGCTCTTTATCGATCCGCCCGTCGCCGCGCCCCTGTGCTGGTTCGAGGACTTCCCCGTCCTCCCTCTGGCCCGACAGCCGACAAGGTCCTACCTCGGGGTCCAGCAGCGACGGTGGGGGACGTGGGTCGCCGAGATTACATATAGGGAGACCCGCACCCGTCGGTGGCTCGGTAGCTTCCACACGGCTGAGCTCGCGGCCATGGAGTACGACCGTTGGCAGGTCTGCTTCCCCGGCATGGTGTCTAGGCTCAATTTCCTCTTTGGCACATGTCCTCTGCCGGTGCGAGGGGTGGTTAGCTCGGCTATGGCGCGGGAGGACCGTGAGGCATGGGAGCGCCTCGAAGCCAAGGCCAGCGACGAGACCTACATGCAATAGCTTCGCCGGCAGCACCCGGAGCTCGTGGAGGCGAAGTGGGAAATCCTTGCCGGCGCGGAGGGCCGTGAGGTTATAGTGCTCTCCTCCGATGACAAGGTTGAAGACGGCAAGGACGGCAGTGCGGAGGGCGCCGAGGTGGGCGGCGAGGACGAGGAGATCGATGTCGACAAGTGGAGGAGTGTCTTCCCCAACGACCCCAACGATGGCACCGGCCCGGACCCAGCTCGCGGCACACCGTACCTGATGAGGAAGGATTTGCTCGACCTCCACTTTGACCGAAAGTATTTTAGCTTAGTTTAAATTTATGTTTTATGTCCGGTTATGCAAAACTATTTATGTTTATGTTTGAATGCATGATACTTTCAGTTGAACCTACTTTGGACTGGATCAAATCGAAGTTTACAATGTTAAGTTTAGGGGATCAACTAGAAACGGCCCAAAATTACTGGAGTATATATATATCCACTAAGGGTTTTAGTCCTTTAACTTTTGAAGGATCGGCTAGAGATGGCCTTATGCCTTGTTTATTTCAGTTCATCAGAATGTGATGCTCTAGATGTGCAACTATTTGCCGTGCAGTTCAATTTCATCAATAACAGTTTCAACAATACCACTATAAATTACGATATTTGGTTGCTGTTAAGGATATTGCTATTAACATGCCTTTTCGTTTTTTAGCAATCACTATTGTACTTTAGACCTGCACAATACCTGTTTGAATGACTATTTGCTTATTTTTAAATGTTATGCCTGATGCAGTTAACACAGCTTTCCACTTCTTGTTTTGCTTAACTAGCGTGCTTAAGCCTGCATACTGAAGCTATCATTTGTAGATTATGTTGTCTACCATGAATATATTTGGTTGATGTTTAGCCTGTTATGCTTAACATGCCTTTATATGTACTCACACAGGACAATATTGAGAATAGTGATGTCTTCCATCGAGGTTAGTTTCATCGCATTGTTTATATGTACTCACTGTTCATGATATTGGTAGCTAGTACCATATAGCCTGGGGGCTGATTAGGGATTAATCATCGAATCAGATATTTCACCGATTATATCTGTAACCCATTTATCAGTAGGTTAACTAGGGCCATATTTAATATATCTGAGGCTACATAGCAACATGCATTGTACTGAATGACTAAATATGCAATCCCAGGTTACATAGAAACAAGGAAGAGTGTTACCTTCATGCTCTGATGATGTCTAGATATACATGTAATGAAATCTTATATAATGGGATGGAAGGAGTATTGTACTACATCATTTTGCAATTGTTGTTTAGCTTCTCATATTAAGTTGGTGCTTTTAGGTACATATGTCATTGTCAAAGATCCACACTTGAATCCTTTCTGCGTATGGAGCAATGAGATATTCATGAACCAGCATCAAGTGAGGAAACTGCTAAAGATTGTTATTAAAATGGGTCAAAAGAAGTCAATCAAACTATTTGTTTACACTTTATGCAAGACAACAGTGAACTGCACGATGGTAATAAGAACCCTGTAGCCTTTGTTTTACTGCCCGTAATGAGTTGCGTTAGATGACAATGTCTGAATCTATTTTCCTTTGCAGTGGATCCTGAAGCAGTTTACTCAAGTTTACCTCTCAAACTACATGATTGGCGGTCGGCCATCACAAGGGGTTGGACTAGAGTCGTGTGTGCCTTCTGCATCCAGGAGAGCACAATAGGGCCATTCCGCTTCACCTTGTTCAGCAACCAGGATGTCTATTGCCTCTTTCTTTACCATCTGTAATAGTACAAGTATAGAACCATGGTTCATCATTCTTTATTTGGTGCTTATGTAATTCTTAAACATCTGTACCTGTGAATCGAATAATGCATTGGTTGTTTGAACATGATGGATATGAATAAAGCTATAGCCTACTTTCAAGTTCAAATTAGGTACAATTTTGAATAGCAACAATTAAATTAGGGTAAAATTACGGTGTGCAGGTCATGATGGCGCACACGGTCAATAAAGCACAGCGTGTGCGATATACATCATAATCCAACACGGTTCACGGAGAGGAAACATGTGTAACAATGCACACAGTTGCCGTTTGCAAAGCGTGTGTGATGTCAGACACTATTACATACGGGGTGGGAAAACTAAATGTGTGTGTGACCGTCTACCTATCGTACACGGTTTATAATCATGAACTGTATGTGATGTGCCAGGCATCATAAATGTAGAGCCAGTTTGGTATGTGCCTGGAAAACTCCCATGCCTGGAATCTGCCTGGTTTTAGGTAAAACCACAAAACTCCGACTGCAATGGCAATGTGAACACAAATGAGTAGCAAGGATGAAGCATTTGGGATATTTGAGATATCGAAAACGGTTATATAGGGACAACTGTATGCATCAAGGCTCCCTATCCCCGACGGTTTCTGGGTCGTGTGGAAAGGGCCCCCCTATCGCCCACACTCACTTGGTGACGGTTCCAAATGCCGTCACGGAAAGGGGTTAAAAACCGTTTGTATAGCACCTTGTTGTACCAGTGATAGGCATCACGTCTGTGTCAAGTAGACCGACTCCTACCTGCGTCTACTACTATTACTCCACACATCGACCACTATCTAGCATGCATCTAGAGTATTTAGTTCATAAGAACAAAGTAACAACTTAAGTAAGATGACATGACATAGAGGGATAAACTGAAGCAATATGATGGAAACCCCATCTTTTTGCCCTTGATGGCAACAATACAATACGTGCCTCGCTGCCCAAAACTAAGCACCTCTCCCATTGCAAGAAGAACCAATCTAGTTTGCCAAACCAAACCAATAATCCAAAGAGAAATACAAAGATATTTGATCATGCATAAAAGAGTCCAGAAAAGACTCAAATAATATTCATAGATCTGATCATAAATCCACAATTCATCGGGTCTCGACAAGCACACCGCAAAAGAATATTACACGGGATAGAACTCCAAGAACATCGAGGAGAACATGGTATTGAAGATCATAGAGAGAGAGAGAGAAGAAGCCATCTAGATACTAGCTATGGACCCTTAGGTCTGTGGTGAACTACTCATGCTTCATCGGAAGGGCATCAAGGTTGATGTAGATTCCCTCCGTGATCGAATCCCCCTCCGGTAGGGTGCCGGAAAAGGCCCCAAGATGGAATCTCTCAAGAATAGAGGCTGGCGGCGGTGCAGAAGTATTTTGGCAGATGCCTCTAATGGTTTGGGAATATTTGGGAATTTATAGTGCAAGAATTAGGGTTGGAGGACACCCGAGGACACCCTAGGTGCTACATTCATGACGGAAAAACTCATGGTAGAAGCGAGGGCGGGGAAAATATCGGGTAGTTCCCGGTTACGGTGGGTGGTCGGGGCCGAGCGATGCACGAAGGTTTGCACGTTTGTCTCGAGTACGCGCATGTGTGCGAGGCATTGGCTAACTAAACTCGAGGGATAGCACATTAGTGAACCCGAGCGATCGATCCCTTGGCTGTTAAATGAACCCGAGTGATTGATTCATCGCTGACTGAACCCGAGCGATTCCTTCGCTGCTGCTGCTGCTAACTAAACTGAGCGATCGATCACTGCTGCTAATTACTGAAGCCGATCGAGCCCCCGTGCGAGACATAGCCAGCCGGTGTTGGGTTGCCTCTCAATGAACAATGACCGTTGCTACCGTGTGCACGGTACGTAGAACGAACCGAGATGTGGTGACTCGAGTCGGTTGGTTGCCTGTGGATGAATAGTTCCTGATGGGGGTTGGATGAACGGGACCCTGTGGTAGTAGGCCATTGCGCTGGATGAACAGGACCCCGAGGAGGCCGCCGCACCCCAGTCGGTTGGGGGTGGACGAACAGGACCCCGTGGAGGCTCTATGAACAGCAGCCGGTGGAGGCCGTATGCGCAGTAGCCGTGGATGAACAGTAGCCCGTGGAGGCTGGAGGAGGTCGACTTTGGATGAACAGCAGCCCGTGAAGGCTGGAGCGAGTCAGTAGACGGTGGATGAACAAGATCCCGTTTCAACCGCAGGCGCTCCAACATAGGTCCCTTTCCTCCGTTTTGCGGTACGCCACACCCCTCCCGATGAACAGGACCCTATTTTGACCATAGGCACTCCAACACAAGTTCCTTTCCTCCATTTTGCGGTATGCCAGACCCTTCCCGATGAACAGGACCCCGTTTCAACCGTACGTGGTCGAACAGAAGGCCTATTTCCTTCATTCTGTGGTACGCCAGACCTCGTTTCAGCTTTCCGTCCAAGCTGGTTGGCTCCCGATGAACACGACGTATTCCGTTGCCTCCCAATGAAGACGACACTGTTTCCTTTGTTCTGACCCAGCCGGATGGCTGCTGATGAACAGGACGACGTCGTTGTACGCGTTCAAGACCACGCCCGTATGTACATACATAGCCATATTTACTTTCTTGCAGCGTGGTTGTACGTATGTGTACACGTTATGGACGGGGTTGTGTGACATGCTACGTCCGCGCCTCTACTATGACATGTGTCGCTCCTTACTCGGCCACAGTTCATCGCTGCAGAGAGACCGATCGACCAGTATGTGCGTACACGTTCACGACTAGGCACAACGTTACGTACGCTTCGACTGGGTGAGTCCTAGTTGTCCCTTGCGTGTGAACAAATAGCTGGTAGGTCCCAATTGTCAAGGGGAAGAATCTTATTTTTCTGTAGTATGGACGCACTTCCTTGCGTGCGAGGATGCAGCTTGTGGGTCCCAGCTGTCAAGAGGGATTTTTTTCCGCAAAATACAGAGTCCCTTCCGATGGGTCCTTGCTGTCAGGTGGAGGAATAATTATATTACGCGCAATAGGAGGCACTTCCTTGCTGCGACTGTGGACCCAGCTGTCAGCCTCTCCACGTACAGTCCTCTTCTGATGGAAGTCATTCCTTGACTATGTTGACCACACTGCGCGGAGAGCACCAAAGTGGTGGACGACAATGAGGCGTAGGAAGGGGATGACGCGGAGCTTGGGAAGATGCGGCAGTGGATGCCCACGCGGAGAGGAGTAAAAGGGTTGACTGGTTCGGCTGCGGTGTGAGGCTGTTGTCGCCGCAGAATAACAGGGGTTGTGGGTGACTAGAGGGATGGTCTGGCGAGCGCTTGGAGTATGAGGGGGAGGTGAGGCCTCTTCGGCAGCATAGCCGGCCACGGGAGGCAGGGTCAGGCGACACAACCCGCTAAGGTTTGGGCGGCTGGAGCAAGAAGACCAGAGGTTTAAGAAGCACGACAGCCATAGGATGGACATTGTACGGTCACTACAACTAGAATCGTTTATCTTGACTAAGTTGAAAAAGCCCTGGGACTTAGTATGCCCACAAGTCAGCCTCCAAATATGGTGCGTCCCACCTAGCAGTGGGGGTCTTCATTTTTTTGTAATAAGGAGGCACTAGCGTGCGAAGTGATATAGCTGGTGGGTCCGAGCTGTCAGCAGGGAGAATGTTTTTTTCGTGAAATACAGAGGCCCTTCCTGTGGGTCCCCGCTGTTAATAAGGAGGCACTTCCTTGCGCGTAATAAGGAGGCACTTCCTTGCTGCGGTCGTGGACCCAGCTATTAGCCTCTCCACATACAGTCCTCTTTCGATGGAAGTAGTTCCTTGACCACGTTGAGTGTGCCGCGTCGAGAGCACCAAGGCGGGGACGACGGCGAGGCCTAGGAAGGGAATGGCCAGGAGCAGAGGAAGACTCAGCAGTTGTTTCCCACACGGAGGGGAGTACAAGGGTTTACTGCTTCGGCTGCAGTGTGAGGCTGCCATCGCCAGAGAATAACAGGAGGTCTGGGTAAGTAGAGGGATGGCTAGGCCAGCGATGGGAGTACAGTGGGGTGCGGTGAAGCCTGTGATGTCTACTACGCAACCTTCTTCTTGTAGACGTTGTTGGGCCTCCAAGTGCAGAGGTTTGTTGGACAGTAGAAAATTTCCCTCAAGTGGATGACCTAAGGTTTATCAATCCGTGGGAGGCGTAGGATGAAGATGGTCTCTCTCAAACAACCCTGCAACCAAATAACAAAGAGTCTCTTGTATCCCCAACACACCCAATACAATGGTAAATTGTATAGGTGCACTAGTCCAGCGAAGAGATGGTGATACAAGTGCAATATGGATGGTAGATATGAGTATTTGTAATCTAAAAATATAAAAACTGCAAGGTAACAAGTGGTAAAAGTGAGCGTAAATAGTATTGCAATGCTAGGAAACAAGGCATAGGGTTCATACTTTCACTAGTGCAAGTTCTCTCAACAATAATAACATAGCTGGATCATATAACTATCCCTCAACATGCAACAAAGAGTCACTCCAAAGTCACTAATAGCGGACAACAAACGAAGAGATTATTGTAGGGTACGAAACCACCTCAAAGTTATCCTTTCCGATCGATCTATTCAAGAGTCTGTAGTAAAATAACACGAAGCTATTCTTTACGTTCGATCTACCATAGAGTTTGTACTAGAATAACACCTTAAGACACAAATCAACCAAAACACTAATGTCACCTAGATACTCCAATGTCACCTCAAGTATCCGTGGGCATGATTATATGATATGCATCACACAATCTCAGATTCATCTATTCAACCAACACAAAGTACTTAAAAGAGTGCCCCAAAGTTTCTAACGGAGAGTCAAGACGAAAACGTGTGCCAACCCCTATGCATAAGTTCACAATGTTACAGAACCCGCAAGTTGATCACCAAAACATACATCAAGTAGATCACGTGAATATCCCATTGTCACCACAGATAAGAACATGCAAGACATACATAAAGTGTTCTCAAATCCTTAAAGACTCAATCAGATAAGATAACTTCAAAGGAAAAACTCAATCCATTACAAGAGAGTAGAGGGGGAGAAACATCATAAGATCCAACTATAATAGAAAAATCAATCCATTACAAGAGAGTAGAGGGGGAGAAATATCATAAGATCCAACTATAATAGCAAAGCTCGCGATACATCAAGATTGTGCTGAATCAAGAACACGAGAGAGAGAGAGAGAGAGAGATCAAACACATAGCTACTGGTACATACCCTCAGCCCCTAGGGTGAACTACTCCCTCCTCGTCATGGAGAGCGCTGGGATGATGAAGATGGCCACCAGTGAGGGATCCCCCCTCCGGCAGGGTGCCAGAACAGGGTCCCGATTTGTTTTTGGTGGCTACAGAAGCTTGCGGCGGCGGAACTCCCGATCGATTGTGCTCCTCGATGTTTTTAGGGTATATGGACACATATAGGCGAAAGAAGTCGGTCAGGGGAGCCACGAGGGGCCCACGAGGGTGGGGGCGCGCCCAGGGGGTAGGGCACGCCTCCCTGCCACGTGGCTTCCTCATTGCTTCCCTGATGTATACTCCAAGTCTCCTGGATTGCTTATGTTCCAAAAATAACTCTCCCGAAGGTTTCATTCCGTTTGGACTCCGTTTGATATTCCTTTTCTTCAAAACGCTGAAATAGGCAAGAAAACAACAATTTGGGTTGGGCCTCCGGCTAGTAGGTTAGTCGCAAAAATGATATAAAAGTGTAAACTAAAGCCGATAAACATACAAAACAGGTAATATAATAGCATGGAACAATAAAAAATTATAGATACGTTGGAGACGTATCAGCCTGCGCGGCAGCACAGCCGGCCATGGGAGGAGGGAGCAGGCAGTCCCGCTGGTGCTTGTTTGAGCGGCTGGAGTAGGAAGAGCAGAGATTGGAGAAGCACAATAGCCGTTGGATGGACATCCTACCAGTCACTGCTCTCATGTGTTGACTAAGCTGACACGGCGTTGCGTGCGCGTCAACCTTTTTTAGGAAAGCGTACGCGTCAAACTATAGTAGGCGCACAAGTCAACCTCAAATCTGTGGAAAACATCATACAACCCATCTACCATTATTTCTAATAATTTACAGCCCGTTTGCTAATTCTTAAGGTCTTTTGGAGCTCATATTCTTTTTGTTAGCACTACAACCCATATTGTGGCCACGGTTAAAAAAAATATACGGAATTTTGCATATTTTGGTGCGGTCCGAACTGTTTTTAATCCCAAAATTTCGAGTCACGTTCAAACAAATTAGAAAAATAAATTTATATCAATATAAAATCCAAATAATTGTCCACGCATAAAAATCAGTGGAATTTAAAATCTCAAAATGAAAAAAATTAAAACTAATTGCCGGTTTGATGTGTATTCAAAATGTACAACGCATTTCCTATTACTGATAGCCCAGTCTCTAGGCAAGCCGAATGAAGCTCTCCTGAAGGATTTGCAGCCCAGCAGGGGTGACAAAGCAAGTAGGCCTTGGTTGAGTATTCTGCAAAGAAAAAAAACTGGGCTAGCCATTTTCAGAAAGAAAAAAAACTACCAGGCTCGTCTTGTGGTAAACAAAAAAGAAAAGGCTGGCTAGACAGGCCAGAGTGCCCCGCACAGCCGACTTGACACCCCTGCTGTCGTCTCAAAAACAAAAATAACTTGAAAAGCTACTGGGTCCCTGGTGTGAGCCACTCGTTGTGCAATTCTCTTGTTTATTGACTACGTTGAAAATGGCATGGGACCCAGATGTCAGAAATCCATTAGAAAGAACCATTTTTTTGGCTTGAAATAATTAGGCACTTGCTTGCGCACTGCCATGACCCTGATGGGTCCCTGTTGTCAAACTCGTGGCGGACAAATACAGCCTGTCGGTGATATACCCCGCGGCGTAACCCGGCCAGAAGAATAACCCGTCCGGACTGGACGACTCACTAAGTGACCCGCCCGAGCCTGGCGACTCATGGGTGACCCGGCGAGTGGGTCAGAGGAACAACAAGACCCGGTGGCCCAGAAGGCGGTTTATGGAAGGCCGGATCATATTATGGCGGGCCGGTTTATGAGGAAAGCACAAGGAATATTCTCCTACAAAGGAAGCAAGACTAGGACTCCACTTGTAATAGAGCAATCCTAATCCAACTACGACTAGTCATGTAAACCGCTCCTTCAACATATATAAGGAGGTGCAGGGCACCCCAAGAGGGACGAGCAAGAAGCAATAATCTCTAGGGCTAGACACAACTAGGGGAGAGCCGGTTTACAGCGACTCCTTCATAAGCATAATGAGACCTAGCCACAAACAGCATGTAGGGCTATTACCGGATGATGTTTCCCGGGGCCCGAAGCTGTCTAAATCCTTGTCTTGTGCTGCGTCTCTCGATTCCGCCCAACCCCTCTCAAGCTACTACATAGATGTGTTGGCCCCACGACTAAGTCCTCACACTAGGACATCTGACGTGTTAATTCCACGACAGTTGGCGCCCACCGTGGGGCTCGTGCACGGTGGTGTTGAATTCTTGGAGGAATCTTTTTCAGGGATCGAGAAATTGGCAATTTTTTGAAGCTTCGAGTTCATCGGTTCAGATTCCTACTATCCATGAGATTCAAGTCAAAGAGAGAGAGAGAGAGAGAGAAATTAGGGTTGCCTCTGTGTGCACCGTCACATACGACAGGCCGATCCATCGTTGCTGGATCACTTTCCGCTGCACTGCTGCAAGAAGCCAAGTGCAAAAGGGATTACATCCGAGTCGCCGAGAGCGCCAATTTGTCCAAAACCTTTTTTGTTGATTAGACATAGTTCAAATTACCGAAGGCATCAACTGGTATTATTACTAATATGTATTGTTGTCGAACATTCAGAGCGACGCCAACCTTTGGGTAATTGCGGGTGCTAAGCACTTGGGTCAAATCATGCCGGAAGAGTAGTGCCATTGTAATATTTTCTTTCGCTTTTCTTGTAAAAGCAACTCTAAACTTCTTCTTAATTAATGGATGAGGCAAAGCTTTTGCCTCGGTTTCGAAAAAAAAACTCCCCAGCCCAGAAACAAAAAGCAACAAACGGCGGAGGCTGTGGATCAAGTTAAAAAGTATATCACATCAAACATCAAATCCAATGGTTTCAATACTAGTGTACCTTCGACTAGTACATCACCTGAAGCCAAAATCGGTTTTTCTTTGTCAATTCTGATTGGTACATGCATAAAAGGAATCTACCAGGAGGCTAATGCAAGAATAAAAGAAGGAAAAGTTACTACGTGGATTGAGCACGTGAGTACCAAGGAAAAGAGATCGATCAGAAGCAACTATCCGCGTGCAAGTCCTGCGGGCCTTGGTCAATATAGATCCAGCAAAGAAAAAGAAGGGCCATGACCCGGACACTGATTGTTTACGAGCTCGGACTGCTCCTATGACCCGCCTGGTTCGTTGACCCACTGCTCCTCTGCCGTCGCCGGTTTGTGCCTCCAACCCGCCGGCCGCTGTGGAGCTGCCGTTCCCACAGCCTTATCTCTACCGCGAGCCACCGGCGCACCTCTTCATGCACCCAGTTTGCCTACGCCGACGAACACCTCCTGTAGCCCCCGTGTCACGGTACCGCCTGAGCGACCCCGCCCCTGCGGCAAGGCCGCCCTATATAAGTCACCCCGTCGCCGTGAGTCGACGGCGCCGCCCCGTCTTGCCCGGGATTTGAAGTCGCCGCCTCCGCGACCCTACATCGTTTCCACCTATGCTGGTATCCGCCTGCGGTCTGCCTATAAACCGCCTCCGCCCGCTTGCCTCGGCCGCGGCGTCGAGTCACCAACCGCCGGAGTCGTTTTTGTCATCGCCTTGACCACGTCTCCCCGTCCACCTGCCGCTTCAAGACCCTAAGGAATTGGTGTTGTTGTTATTTTTTCCTGTGGTGGAGACTACTCAAATCCAAGGAAACATCAAGTGCTACTAGTACTCGGTCACGTGATTACGTGAAGCTGCAATTAATTTAAGGCAAATACCACTGGAGGAAGGCGTTTAAAAAAAAGGCTGTCTGTTTCATTTGACTACGTCCAACTTTATCCAATACTAGTGTTGTGTTCATCCGGGCACAAACCACTAGGTGCTATCTTTTTTATATATTATCAGCACATATTTAATTGTTTGAGAACAATTATTCTGATCTATGATATATTTTTCCGCAGGACCATTATTTCTTACAAAGGTGTCGCATAAAGGGTGCGCACCGGCATTATTTGTGTAAGTCGCCGCTCCCGCTACATCCGCACGCGTGACTGACTCATCGTCTGCGTCCATGTTTGTCTCGCCCGGGTCCGGGCCGTTTCCCACGCGGTGGCCGTCTCTCGCGACCGCGCCGGCTTACAATGACGTGGCCGTCTCTTGCGACCGCCTCGGCTTACAATGCCATGGATGACTCGCCCGTCTGCTCTCGTGGCCGGTTCACGAGCCAGCGCCGGCTTACAACAAGGAGGACAAACTTGCTCGTCTGCACCGGCTTACAACGCCGCGGCCGGCTCATCTGGCTGGTCCCGCGGCTGACTCGCTCGTGATTGATTTCAACTTCACCATAGTGATCATCAACACTGTGGTGGATAATTTCCAGCCTAACATATCAGGTGAAATCCATCTAGCGTATTTTTTACATAATAATCTCTTTAAAAGAGCAATTACTCTGGCTTGCGATATTTTTTGGATGCAGGACAAATGTTCATTACAAGAGTGATGGTCATATCAAGGATATCATGTGTCTGACCTGCCACAATGATCAATGAATATATGTGCAAGCCGCCGCCCTTGCGGTCTGGTTTACATCAACTTATCGGGGCCGCGCTTGTGTATTACTCCATGTTTGCACCGGCTTATAATGTCACGGCAGATTCATCTATCTATGCCCGTGGTTGTCTTTGATGCCGCAGTCGTTTTTACTGACTGCACCGTGGTCCGGTATATTCCAACAATTCTGGAGGTAAATTATCATTTATACTAGATGATCCAATGGGCAGGCACACAAATGGCCGTCACTACAGTTTGATTAAACTTCAACAGCTAACTAGGATGAACCGCTGACCGAATTACTGGCACAAATCAGATGGGGTCATTTATAACCCGCCATGGTCGACCTCAAAGTTTTCGTGGATTCACATCGTGTTATCAAACGCCAAGAGTATACAATGAGTGTGGCAAAGATCATTAACTTGCCACCTTGCTTACAACTTCAACATATGACAGTGTTCCGCTGTTCATCTATATGCCGGTTTATATCACAGTCAATATGGAGAAATCTCAAGCCAACTCCTCGAGTCTCCTTGAGACTCGGGGGCTTCAATGATATGACTCAGCAAGTGTTGCCAGTTTTTGGTGAATTCAAGAAACCCAGGACATTGGAGGGAAAGATAACCCGGTCCCGGAGGCTACTACCGTATTAATGAAAGTATAAAGGCCGTCAGTAAATTTCTGATTCAAAACGAAGAATGCCGGTTTAAAATCCAGTTCAAGGGAAATCCGTTCTCCCACAAAGCTCTGAAGCTCTCAAATCCGGTTTAAGAATTTCTGGTTCAAAAGTATTAATCTCTCAAGTTTGAGTTTAAAGGTCGCTAGAAAATTTCCGGCTGAAAATGAAGATTCCGGTTTAAGATTTGGTTCAAGGGAAATATGTATCCCATAAAGCATGGAAGCTCTCAATATCCGGCTTAACATTCGGTTCAAGAAGAAATATCTCTCGCAAAGTTCGAGTTCTCAGAAAAGTCAAAAGGGACCAAAGAGAGTTTGTTGCATAGCACAACTCAAACATAGGCACCCAACGAGCACAACTCAGAAATATATCATACGGGGGCTTCTATCTATAAAGTGGAGCTCTGTTTACCCGTTGATCCGGCTGGTCGAGCCATATATAAAAAAATCACTTGGGGGCTTGGTCATAGTCGAACCATAGCTACACCTCTTGATCGGCTAAGGCCACCAGGGAAATCAATTAGCGGACAAAGAGAGTGTTGCAAAAAGCACCAACTCAAACATAGACACCCACTGAGCATAGCTCAAAATGTTACCTGGGGGCTCTTTGTGCATAGAAACAAAGAGTTTTAAAGGACCCTTGTAATAGGCTATCAAGCCAGGCTTGGAAGCCAGGTGTATTCACCTAAAACCCCGAGTTAACTTGCCTTCATCAAGTAAGCGCCACTCCGTCCAGGTAATCCTGGTATGACCCGTCGAACGTTTGACAAGTCAATCTTATACATACCCTGAACTTGTCAAAGTTAAAACGACGATTGGTTAATGTGAGGTCCATCTTAAAAGGCTTTGTAAAATGGTTTAAGTCAGCAGCCTGGCAGCCCATGAAAAGCCTCGAATTTGGGCCTGGCAGCCCTTGAAAAGCCTCGACTACAAGTTTTTATTTGCTTTTGGTTTTTGCAAGTTTTTTCTCCTTCGATAAGGTTTTTGAGATAAACGGGCATTATTGACCCGTACTGACTATAAGTCATCAATATAACTCGGTATTTGTTAATCCGGCGTGGCTTTCAACTATTAGTTGTTAGCACACAACCAATTTTAAACCGGTGTTTCTTAACCCGGTCTGGCTTTGACTATAAGTCGCCAGGATGGTCATCCGGTGTTTATTATAACCCGGCATGGCTTCTTATAAACCAGCACAACATGGTGGGAGTTATCAGTACTCAAGATTTGGGTTATCACCCTTACTACAAAAAGTTGGCAAACCAATGATGTGATTCAATGTCACAGGTATGATGTATTTCATATTTGATTATTCTTAAGTGCAGCCTTGGTTATAGACCCGGGTTATATGTTGGGCATTATGACCCGTCAGGCGGTGAACCGCCAGGACATTTTAAACTTGTTGTATGCAGAAACAGGTTTAATAAAGCATAATTATAAACTATCCAGTGTTTATTAACCCGGCCTGGCTTTGGACTATAAGTTGCCAGTATATATTTGGATTGCGCCATTGGAATCATGCGCTTATAAATCATTGGGTATATTATTCTGGATTTTTATTATGGTTATCAATAACAAGTATTATGATTAAGGTTTTCAAAGTCGCTTTATCGCAATTGCTATCATATTATCAATGGTATGATTTATTCTACAAAGGAATAGTCCCAAGTCGCTGCAGGCTTACGACCCGACACTTGGGGGCTATATTATTCAAGTTGAGATTACATCAAATATACAAGTCTCATGTCGCTGCAAGCATGCACCATGACACTTGGGGGCTAATGCAAAGTCATTGTTTGCTTACCTTATTGAAGACTCGACTCATCACATCGTAATGAGCCGGCCCTTGGGGGCTACCAATTGCTCCTGTGAACAATTCAAGGTACAAAGCTTTTTATTCATTATATTGAAAGGTCCATTGCTCAGTTGGTAAAGCACAAGGCTCTTAACCTTGTGGACGTGGATTCAAGCCCCATGATGGGGGTTACATCATATGATGTTATTTTCATTTGAAGTATATATCAAGTCCCAGCTCAATATTATCTTACCGATCCGGCCCTTGGGGGCTACACATCATTGCTCAAATCTACATGATTATATTTACAAAGTCCCTGCTCATTATTGCATAATGACCCGGCCCTTGGGGGCTACACTGGTTGAAGTTCTTATGAGCATAAGGCAATTTCAAGTCCCAGGTTGCTGCAAGCATGACAACCCGGCACTTGGGGGCTACATATATGAATTATTCAGTTTTTGCTAGTGACTAAGTTGAACAACATGGATTTCTTCAAAGTGGCAGTAATTATATGGAAACAAGTCTCAAATCATCACTTTGTTCTGTTCAAGACTTGGGGGCTACAGGTAATATGGATATAAGGGAGAAATATCTTCCGATTTTGCAGTTTTGAGCAAACCAGATTGACCCGACATCACCAATCATTATGACCCGGTGTTTGCAACAATCATAACCCGGTGCCATCAATAATCATGAACCGGCATTGGCAACAATCATGACCAGCGTTGGAAACAATCATGACCCGGAATTATCAGTTTTTATAACCCGGCGATTTTGGAAATCATATATCGGCAAGTTCTACATCTTCAAGCCAGCTGAATATCAGTTGAATATTTGAAGACAAATATTTTTGTCAAGTAAGAGCACTGAAGGCCGAGTCAAATGGATTCTTTATTTACAATATTTCTTCTACAAGAAAATTGATTATGAAGCTGGTCTATTGACCCAGATTTTCTAGAAGGAGGAAATGACAAGGATTTAAGGACGATCAGGTGCCGGTTTACAAGAATTTTTTAACCCGGAGCACAACCCGTCAATTTTTTTCTTGTGTTTATGTTGCAGATCAGTTTAACATGGATAAATCCAAATTAAACTGGGGGCTAATGTCGGGGATATACCCCATGGCGTAACCCGGCCGGAAGTATAACCTGGCCGGACTAGACGACTCACTAAGTGACCCGCCCGAGTCTGGCGACTCATGGGTGACCCGGCGAGTGGGTCAGAGGAACGACAAGACCCGGTGACCCAGAAGGCGGTTTATGGAAGCCCGGATCATATTATGGTGGGCCGGTTTATGAGGAAAGCACAAGGAATATTCTCCTACAAAGGAAGCAAGACTAGGACTCCACTTGTAATAGATCAATCCTAATCCAACTAGGACTACTCATGTAAACCGCCCCTTCAACATATATAAGGAGGGGCAGGGCACCCTGAGGGAGTCCTGGACTAGGGGGTGTCCGGATAGCCGAACTATCATCATCGGCCGGACTCCAAGACTATGAAGATACAAGATTGAAGACTTCATCCCATGTTCGGATGGGACTTTCCTTGGCGTGGAAGGCAAGCTTGGCGATACGGATATGTAGATATCCTACCATTGTAACCGACTCTGTGTAACCCTAGCCCTCTCCGGTGTCTATATAAACCGGATGGTCTTAGTCCATAGGATGAACAACAATCATACCATAGGCTAGCTTCTAGGGTTTAGCCTCCTTGATCTCGTGGTAGATCTACTCTTGTAATATCCACATCATCAATATCAATCAAGCAGGACGTAGGGTTTTACCTCCATCAAGAGGGCCCGAACCTGGGTAAAACATCGTGTCCCTTGTCTCCTGTTACCTGTTAGGGAACGTAGTAATTTCAAAAAATTTCCTACGTACACGCAAGATCATGGTGATGGCATAGCAACGAGAGGAGAGAGTGTTGTCCATGTACCCTCGTAGACCGTAAGCGGAAGCGTCATGACAACGCGGTTGATGTAGTCGTACGTCTTCACGATCCGACCGATCCAAGTACCGAATGTATGGCACCTCCGAGTTCAGCAGACGTTCAGCTCGATGACGATCCCCGGGCTCCGATCCAGCAAAGCTTCGGGGATGAGTTCCGTCAGCACGACGGCGTGGTGACGATGATGATGCTCTACCGGCGCAGGGCTTCGCCTAAACTCCGCGACGATATGACTGAGGTGGAATATGATGGAGGGGGGCACCGCACACGGCTAAGGAACGATCCGTAGATCAACTTGTGTTCTTGTTCCTAGAGGTGCCCCCCTGCCCCCGTATATAAAGGAGCAAGGGGGAAGGGGGCGGCCCGCCTAGGAGGGGCGCGCCAAGGGGAGTCCTACTCCCGTGGGAGTAGGACTCCCTCCTTCCTTGTTGGAGTAGGAGAAGGGGGGAAAGAGGGGGAGAGGAGGAAGGAAAGGGGGGCCGCACCCCTTGTCCAATTCGGACCAGAGGGGGGCTGCGCGCCTCCTTCCTTTCGGCCTCTCTCCTCTATTCCCGTATGGCCCAATAAGGCCCATATACTCCCCGGCGAATTCCCGTAACTCTCCGATACTCCGAAAAATACCCGAATCACTCGGAACCTTTCCGAACTCCGAATATAGTCGTCCAATATATCGATCTTTACGTCTCAACCATTTCGAGAGTCGTCGTCATGTCGCCGATCTCATCCGGGACTCCGAACTCCTTCGGTACATCAAAACTCATAAACTCATAATATAACTGTCATCGAAACCTTAAGCGTGCGAACCCTACGGGTTCGAGAACAATGTAGACATGACCTAGAACTATTCTTGGTCAATAACCAATAGCAGAACCTGGATGCTCATATTCTCTCCTACATATTCTACGAAGATCTTTATCGGTCAAACCGCATAACAACATACGTTGTTCCCTTTGTCATCGGTATGTTACTTGCCCGAGATTCGATAGTCGGTATCCAATACCTAGTTCAATCTTGTTACCGGCAAGTCTCTTTACTCGTTACGTAATGCATCATCCCGTAACCAACTCATTGGTCACATTGCTTGCAAGGCTTATAGTGATGTGCATTACCGAGAGGGCCCAGAGATACCTCTCCGACAATCAGAGTGACAAAACCTAATCTCGAAATACGCCAACTCAACATGTACCTTCGGAGACACCTGTAGTACTCCTTTATAATCGCCCAGTTACGTTGTGACGTTTGGTAATACCCAAAGTGTTCCTCCGGTAAACGGGAGTTGCATAATCTCATAGTTACAGGAACATGTATAAGTCATGAAGAAAGCAATAGCAATATACTAAACGATCAAGTGCTAAGCTAACGGAATGGGTCAAGTCAATCACATCATTCTCCTAATGATGTGATCACATTAATCAAATGACAACACATGTCTATGGTTAGGAAACATAACCATCTTTGATTAATGAGCTAGTCAAGTAGAGGCATACTAGTGACTATATGTTTGTCTATGTATTCACACATGTATTATGTTTCCGGTCAATACAGTTCTAGCATGAATAATAAACATTTATCATGATATAAGGAAATAAATAATAACTTTATTATTGCCTCTAGGGCATATTTCCTTCAGTCTCCCACTTGCACTAGAGTCAATAATCTAGTTCACATCGCCATGTGATTTAACATCAATATTCATATCTGTATATGATTAACACCCATACTTCACATCGTCATGTGACCAACACCCAAAGGGTTTACTAGAGTCATTAATCTAGTTCACATCTCTATGTGATTAACACCCAAAGAGTACTAAGGTATGATCATGTTTTGCTCGTGAGAGAAGTTTAGTCAACGGGTCTGTCATATTCAGAGTCGTATGTATTTTGCAAATATTCTATGTCTACAATGCTTTGCACGGAGCTACTCTAGCTAATTGCTCCCACTTTCAATATGTATCCAGATTGAGACTTAGAGTCATCTGGATTGGTGTAAAAGCTTGCATCGATGTAACTCTTTACGACGAACTCTTTTATCACCTCCATAATCGAGAAACATGTCCTTATTCTACTAAGGATAATTTTGACCAATGTCCAGTGATCTACTCCTAGATCACTATTGTACTCCCTTGCCAAACCAGGGCAGAGTATACAATAGGTCTGGTCCATAGCATGGCATACTTTTATAGAACCTATGACTGATGCATAGGGAATGACTTTCATTCTCTTTCTATTTTCTGCCGTGGTCGGGTCTTGAGTCTTACTCAATTTCACACCTTTGCAACACAGGCAATAACTCTTTCTTTGACTGTTCCATTTTGAACTATTTCAAAATCTTAACAAGGTATGTACTTATTGAAAAACTTATCAAGCGTCTTGATCTATCTCAATAGATCTTGATGCTCAATATGTAAGCAGCTTCACCGAGGTCTTTCATTGAAAAACTTTTTATTCAAGTATCCTTTTACGCTATCTAGAAATTCTATATCATTTTCAATCAACAATATGTCTTGCACATATAATATCAGAAATGCTACAGAGCTCCCACTCACTTTCTTGTAAATACATGCCTTTCCAAAAGTCTGTATAAAACCATATGATTTGATCAACTCATCAAAGCATATATTCCAACTCCGAGATGCTTGCACCAGTCCATTGATGACTCGTTGGAGCTTGCACATTTTGTTAGTACCTTTAGGATTAACAAAACCTTCTGGTTGCATCATATACAACTCTTCTTTAATAAATCCATTAAAGAATGTAGTTTTGACATCCATTTGCCAGATTTCATAACATGTGACAATTGCTAACATGATTCGGACAGACTTAAGCATCGCTACAGTTGATAAAATCTCATTGCAGTCAACACCTTGAACTTGTCGAAAACCTTTTTTTGACAAGTCGAGCTTTGTAGATAGTAACACTACTATCAGTGTCCGTCTTCCTCTTGAAAATCCATTTATTTAACATGGCTTGCTGATCATCGAGCAAGTCAATCAAATTCCATACTTTGTTCTCATACATGGATCATATCTCAGATTTTTATGGCCTCAAGCCATTTCGTGGAATCTGGGCCCATCATCGCTTCCTCATAGTTCGTAGGTTCATCATGGTCTAGTAACATGATTTACAGAATAAGAATACCGTACCACTCTGGTGCGGATCTTAATCTGGAAGATCTACAAAGTTTGGTAGTAACTTGATCTGAAGTTTCATGATCATCATCATTAGCTTCCTCACTAATTGGTGTAGGAATCACTGGAACTGATTTCTATGATGAACTACTTTCCAATTCGGGAGAAGGTACAAATTACCTTATCAAGCTCTACTTTCCTCCCACTCACTTCTTTCAAGAGAAACTCCTTCTCTAGAAAGGATCCATTCTTAGCAACGAATGTTTTTCCTTCGGATCTGTGATAGAAGGTGTACCCAACAGTTTCCTTTGGGTATTCTATGAAGACGCACTTCTCCGAGTTGGGTTCGAGCTTATCAGGTTGAAACTTTTTCACATAAGCATCGCAGCCCCAAACTTTTAAGAAACGACAACTTTGGTTTCTTGCCAAACCACAGTTCATAAGGCGTCGTCTCAATGGATTTAGATGGTGCCCTTTTAACGTGAATGCAGCTGTCTCTAATGCATAACCCCAAAACGATAATGGTAAATCAATAAGAGACATCATAGATCGCACCATATCCAATAAAGTGCGGTTACGACATTCGGACACACCATAACGTTATGGTGTTCGAGGTGGCGTGAGCTGTGAAACTATTCCACATTATTTTAATTGAAGACCAAACTTGTAACTCAAATATTCGTCTCCGCAATCAGATCGCAGAAACTTTATTTTCTTGTTACAATGATTTTTCCACTTCACTCTGAAATTCTTTGAACCTTTCAATTATTTTAGACTTATGTTTCATCAAGTAGATATACCCATATCTGCTCAAATCATCTTGTGAAGGTCAGAAAATAACGATACTTGTCACGAGCTTCAACACTCATTGGATCGCATACATCGGTATGTATTATTTCCAATAAGTCAGTAGCTTGTTCCATTGTTCCGGAGAACGGTGTTTTAGTCATCTTGCCAAAAGGCATGGTTCGCAAGCATCAAATGATTCATAACCAAGTGATTCCAAAAATCCATCTTTATGGAGTTTCTTCATGCGCTTTACACCGATATGACCCAAACGGCAGTGCCACAAACAAGTTGCACTATCATTATTAACTTTTCATCTTTTGGCATCAATATTATGAACATGTGTATCACTACGATCGAGATCCAACAAACTATGTTCATTGGGTGTATGACCATCGAAGGTCTTATTCATGTAAACAGAACAACAATTATTCTCTGACTTTAAATGAATAACCGTATTGCAATAAACATGATCAAATCATATTCATGCTCAACGCAAACGCCAAATAACATTTATTTAGGTTTAACACTAATCCCAAAAGTATAGGGAGTGTGCGATGATGATCATATCAATCTTGGAACTACTTCCAACACTCATCGTCACTTCCCCTTCAACTAGTCTCTGTTTATTCTGTAACTCCTGTTTCGAGTTACTAATCTTAGCAACCGAACAAGTATCAAATACTCAGGGACTACTATAAACACTAGTAAGGCACACATCAATAACCTGTATATCAAATATACCCTTGTTCACTTTGCCATCCTTCTTATCCACCAAATATTCAGGGCATTTCCGCTTCCAGTGACCATTTCCTTTGCAGTGTAAGCACTCAGTTTCAGGCTTTGGTTCAGCTTTGGGCTTCTTCGTGGGAGTGACAACTTTCTTGTCATTCTACTTGAAGTTCCCCTTTCTTTCCCTTTGCCCTTTTCTTGAAACTAGTGATCTTGTCAACCACAACACTTGATGCTCTTTCTTGATTTCTACCTTCGTCGATTTCAACATCACGAAGAGATAGGGAATCATTTTCGTCATCCCTTGCATACTATAGTTCATCACAAAGTTCTACTAACTTGATGATGGTGACTAGAGAACTCTGTCAATCACTATCTTATCTGGAAGATTAACTCCCACTTGATTCAAGCGATTGAAGTACCCAGACAATCTGAGCACATGCTCATTAGTTGAGTGATTCTCCTCCATCTTTTATCTATAGAACTTGTTGGAGACTTCATATCTCTCAACTCGGGTATTTTCTTAAAATATTAACTTCAACTCCTGGAACATCTCATATGGTCCATGACGTTCAAAATGTCTTTGAAGTCCCGATTCTAAGCCGTTTAAGCATGGTGCACTAAACTATCAAGTAGTCATCATATTGAGCTAGCCAAACGTTCATAACGTCTGCATCTGCTCCTGCAATAGATCTGTCACCTAGCGGTGCATTAAGGACATAATTCTTCTGTGCAGCAATGAGGATAAACCTCAGATCATGGATCCAACCCGCATCATTGCTACTAACATCTTTCAACACAGTTTTCTCTAGGAACATATCAAAATAAACATATGAAAGCAACAACGCGAGCTATTGATCTATAACAGAATTTGCAAAATACTACCAGGACTAAGTTCATGATAAATTTAAGTTCAATTAATCATATTACTTAAGAACTCCCACTTAGACATACATCTCTCTAGTCATCTAAGTGATTACGTGATCCAAATCAACTAAACCATGTCCGATCATCACGTGAGATGGAGTAGTTTCAATGGTGAACATCACTATGTTGATCATATCTACTATATGATTCATGTTCGACCTTTCGGTCTCCGTGTTCCGAGGCCATATCTGTATATGCTAGGCTCGTCAAGTTTAACCTGAGTATTCCGCATGTGCAACTGTTTTGCACCCGTTGTATTTGAACGTAGAGCCTATCACACCTGATCATCACGTGGTGTCTCAGCACGAAGAACTTTCGCAACGGTGCATACTCAGGGAGAACACTTCTTGATAATTAGTGAGAGATCATCTTAAAATGCTACCGTCAAACAAAAGAGAATAAGATGTATAACAGATAAACATCATATGCAATCAAAATATGTGACATGATATGGCCATGATCATCTTGCGTCTTTGATCTCCATCTCCAAAGTACTGTCATGATCTCTATCGTTACCGGCACGACACCATGATCTTCAATGTGTCATCACATGGTCGTCTCGCCAACTATTGCTCTTGCAACTATTGCTATCGCATAGCGATAAAGTAAAGCAATTATTTGGCACTTGCATCTTATGCAACAAAGAGACAACCATAGAGCTTCTGCCAGTTGCCGATAACTTCAACAAAACAAGATCATCTCATACAACAACTTATATCTCATCACGTCTTGACCATATCACATCACAACATGCCCTGCAAAAACAAGTTAGACATCCTCTACTTTGTTGTTGCAAGTTTTATGTGGCTGCTACGGGCTGAGCAAGAACCGTTCTTACCTATGCATCAAAACCACAACGATAGTTCGTCAAGTTGGTGCTGTTTTAACCTTCTCAAGGACCAGGCGTAGCCACACTTGGTTCAACTAAAGTGAGAGAGACAGACACCCGCCAGCCACCTTTAAGCACATGTGCTCGTAACAGTGAAACCAGTCTCGCGTAAGCGTACGCGTAATGTCGGTCCGGGCCGCTTCATCTCACAATACCGCTGAACCAAAGTATGACATGCTGGTAAGCAGTATGACTTGTATCGCCCACAACTCACTTGTCTTCTACTCATGCATATAACATCAACGCATAAAACCTAGGCTCAGATGCCACTGTTAGGGAACGTAGTAATTTCAAAAAAAATCCTACGTACATGCAAGATCATGGTGATGGCATAGCAACGAGAGGAGAGAGTGTTGTCCACGTACCCTCGTAGACCGTAATCGGAAGCGTTATGACAACGCGGTTGATGTAGTCGTACGTCTTCACGATCCGACCGATCCAAGTACCGAACGTACGGCACCTCCGAGTTCAGCACACGTTCAGCTCGATGACGATCCCCGGGCTCCGATCTAGCAAAGCTTCGGGGATGAGTTCCGTCAGCACGACGGCGTGGTGACGATGATGATGCTCTACCGGCGCAGGGCTTCGCCTAAACTCCGCGACAATATGACCGAGGTGGAATATGGTGCAGGGGGGCACCGCACACGGCTAAGGAATGATCCATAGATCAACTTGTGTTCTTGTGCCTAGAGGTGCCCCCTGCCCCTGTATATAAAGGAGCAAGGGGGGAGGGGGGGCCGGCCTAGGAGGGGCGCGCCAAGGGGAGTCCTACTCCCACCGGGGGTAGGACTCCCTCCTTCCTTGTTGGAGTAGGAGAAGGGGGGAAAGAGGGGGAGAGGAGGAAGTAAAGGGGGGCCGCATCCCTTGTCCAATTTGGACCAGAGGGGGGCTGCGCGCCTCCTTCCTTTCGGCCTCTCTCCTCTATTCCCGTATGGCCCAATAAGGCCCATATACTCCCCGGCGAATTCCCGTAACTCTCCGGTACTTCGAAAAATACCCGAATCACTCGGAACCTTTCCGAACTCCGAATATAGTCATCCAATATATCGATCTTTACGTCTCGACCATTTCGAGAGTCGTCGTCATGTCCCCGATCTCATCCGCGACTCCGAACTCCTTCGGTACATCAAAACTCATAAACTCATAATATAACTGTCATCGAAACCTTAAGCGTGTGGACCCTACGGGTTCGAGAACAATGTAGACATGACCTAGAACTATTCTTGGTCAATAACCAATAGCGGAACCTGGATGCTCATATTGGCTCCTACATATTCTACGAAGATCTTTGTCGGTCAAACTGCATAACAACATATGTTGTTCCCTTTGTCATCGGTATGTTACTTGCCCAAGATTCGATCGTCGGTATCCAATACCTAGTTCAATCTCGTTACCGGCAAGTCTCTTTACTCGTTACGTAATGCATCATCCCGTAACCAAGTCATTGGTCACATTGCTTGCAAGGCTTATAGTGATGTGCATTACCGAGAGGGCCCAGAGATACCTCTCCGACAATCGGAGTGACAAAACCTAATCTCGAAATACGCCAACTCAACATGTACCTTCGGAGACACTTGTAGTACTCCTTTATAATTACCCAGTTACGTTGTGACGTTTGGTAATACCCAAAGTGTTCCTCCGGTAAACGGGAGTTGCATAATCTCATAGTTACAGGAACATGTATAAGTCATGAAGAAAGCAATAGCAATATACTAAACGATTAAGTGCTAAGCTAACGGAATGGGTTAAGTCAATCACATCATTCTCCTAATGATGTGATCACATTAATAAAATGACAACACATGTCTATGGTTAGGAAACATAACCATCTTTGATTAATGAGCTAGTCAAGTAGAGGCATACTAGTGACTATATGTTTGTCTATGTATTCACACATGTATTATGTTTCCGGTTAATACAATTCTAGCATGAATAATAAACATTTATCATGATATAAGGAAATAAATAATAACTTTATTATTGCCTCTAGGGCATATTTCCTTCATTACCATCCACCTAGACGCACAGTTCGGGACCCCCTACCCGAGATCCGCCGGTTTTGACACCGACATTGGTGCTCTCATTGAGAGTTCCTCTGTGCCGTCGCAATTAGGAGGGATGCCTTTTACCGTCTTTAAAGACGGCACCGTCGCCAAGGGAGCTTTGGCCGCCGGCCAAACTATCCGGCTAGGTGGTTTTCTTATGACCGCCTGTTCGGCCACCACTCTGACAATGACCTCTCAGGTCATCAAAAGCGATCTTCACGTCAACTCGGAATTCGCCAAGCAGCTAGATCCGATGGAGCTCTCCTCCGTAAATGAGCTCTTGGATCGCATCGCCGCCCTGGGAGTCGCTACAGACTATGAACAGATTGGGCTTAAAACCGATCTGAAAGAAATTATCTCTCCCCAGGCTACCCACCACGTTGTTGTGGTAGAGGAACAATGCGGCGACTCTTCTTCTATGTTAAAGACCAGTTATGTCTGGATTCCCGATCCCTCCATGCCGGATTCCCGTGGAGGGACCGACGACAATCAAGTACTGAACCTAAAGTCAGGCATCGGACCAGATTTGTTGGACAACATCCAACAATCCAAGCTTACAAATCCAGAAACATCTCAGCCTTTAAGCCTCAGATTGGGCGGGGTTCCGAATTTAATTCCGCCCGCCCACCCAAACATAAGCGATCTATCTCAAATACGGCAAAGAGCACGATGAAATAGTACATCATTACTGGGCCAGATTCCTCCTGGTTATGGACAGGATAAAGGACTGCCGTGAAGAAAGCGCAATCTCAATTTTCTGCAACAATTGCACGGACGAGGGAATCATGAAGGCCATAAGTCGTCGCGAAGTTACACGCTTCGCCGACCTAGCGACCATAGTACAAAAATACTGTGCCATGGAGAGTGCCTGGAAAACCGAAACTAGGTTTTGGGACAATCCGGCCCTGAACATAACCCTAGTTCGAAATAAAAGGGTGCGTCATACTCAAGCACCTGGGTCAAAAACCAAAAAGCAAAAAACCCCTAAAGGGCACGGAACCGTACTGGAGGGATGGCTCAACGGACCCTGTAAAATCCATAGTACAGAGGGCGCCACTCCAACACATAGCCTTCGAGCATTTTGGATACTACGGCAGGTGGCCAAAAGTGGCGAAGGTCTTCTAGCCCCGGGTAACCAGCCTAACAGTACCAGTACGGTATTAACAGTCTTCGAGACTTTCGCATCAAATAATATGCGGAAACGAACAATCCGCTAAGTCTACCAAGTAGCAACAACAAATCCATGGAGAGACACGGCTATCACCTTCAATGCAAGTGACGAACCTAAATTCCGAACAGCCCGAGCACCAGTCGCATTGGTCCTCAGTCTGATAGTGGACGACTTTCGTCTTACCAAGGTACTCATGGATGGCGGCAGCGGATTAAAACCTCATCTACAAGGAAACCCTCCAAAAAATAGAAATAGACTGGAGCCGCATTGAGCGAAGCAGCACAACCTTTAGAGGAATAATCCCCAGCCGGTAAGTATGCTGCATAGGAAAAATCACATTAGATGTAGTGTTCGGCTCACCGGACAATTACAGGTCCAAGGAGGTCACGTTCCAAGTGGCCCCGTTCGGCAGCGGATATCACGCCTTGTTAGGGCGAGAGGCATTCACAATTTTCCAAGCTATACCCCATTACGGGTACATGAAGCTTAAAATGCCCGGGCCCAATGGAATCATCACTCTCGTCAGTGATCCAGATATAGCACTTCGCGCTGAAAATAAGACAGCCGCACTAGCCCTAAAGGCTCTATCTGAAGCCCTAGCGGCAGAGGAACTCACTGCGCTGTGCTCCACGGTGAATAGGGACGATGTGATACTCGATAAGAGATCTAAGTCCACCTCTTTTAAACTAGCAGATGAAATAGTCAAATTCCAGGTCCATCCAACGGACCCCACAAAGACGAACTCAATTGGGGCACAATTAAAACCTGAGGTAGAAGCCACACCACGAGAATTCCTTCGGGAAAATTGGGACATTTTTGCCTGGCACCCTTCAGATATGCCAGGAATCCCACGCAGGCTGGCAGAGCACAGCCTAAATATCCTAAAAGGATTCAAGCCAGTCAAACAGGCTCTTCGACAATTTTCCGAACCCAAAAGACAGGCAATGGGAGAGGAGCTAGACAAACTCTTAGGAGCTGGATTCATCAGAGATATAAAGCATCCGGACTGGCTAGCAAACCTGGTAATGGTACCAAAAAAGGACAGATCCTGGCGCCTTTGTGTCGATTTCAAAGACCTTAACAAGGCTTGTCCAAAGGATCCTTTCCCCCTCCCCCGCATCGACCAAATCATCGATGCTACCGCAGGGCACGATTCATTGTCCTTCCTCGACGCATACTCCGGATACCATCAAATCAAGATGGCGGAAACAGATCAGGCCGCAACGGCATTCATTACTCCATACGGACCATTCTGCTTCAATACAATGCCCTTCGGACTCAAAAACGCCGGCTCAACATATCAGCGCATGATTCAGACATGTCTGGCTACCCAAATAGGCAAAACAGTGGAGGCATACTTAGACGATGTGGTCGTCAAGACCAAACACGTCGAAACTCTAGTAGACGATTTGAGGGTTACATTCGACAACCTCCGAGCATATGACATTAAGCTCAACCCGGAAAAATGTGTTTTCGGCGTACCAGCCGGAAAGCTCTTGGGCTTCATTGTATCCGGTAGAGGATTTAAAGCAAACCCAGCCAAGATCTGAGCCCTGTCACAATTGGATATCTCAAAAGACCTCAAACAAATACAACAACTAACTAGATGCGTGGCGGCTCTAAGCCGCTTCATATCCCGTTTGGGAGAAAAGGCGCTGCCCCTCTATCGCCTCCTCCGGCGCACCGAACACTTCGAATGGACAGATGCTGCCACTGCCAGACTCGAAGAAATTAAGGCCATATTGGCAACAAATCCGGTCCTGGTCGCGCCCAACCTGGGCGAACCGATGTTATTATATATCGCCGCAACACATCAAGTTGTCAGCGCGGTACTCGTCGTTGAACGAGAAACAGAAGGGCACAAATTCCCTCTTCAAAAACCAGTGTACTATGTATCCACTGTGTTAACTCCATGCAAGTCCCGGTACCCACATTATCAAAAGATAGCGTATGCGGTGTTCATGGCGTCCCGAAAGCTGCGACACTACTTTTAAGAGTGTTCCATAACAGTGGCCTCCGAAGTACCTCTTAACGACATTATAAACAACCGCGATGCGACGAGCAGGATTGCAAAATGGGCCATTGAGCTCTTACCATTTGACATAACCTACAAACCACGGCGAGCTATAAAGTCGCAAGTTTTGGCTGACTTCATCACCGAATGGACCGAAGCCGAACTCCCTAAAGAGTACGGCGCATACTCCAATTGGATCATGCATTTCGACGGCTCCAAAATGTTGGCCGGCCTGGGGGCTAGCGTCGTCTTGACGTCCCCAACCGGAGACACAGTCCAATACGTACTTCAAATAATGTACATGGACTCCAACAAGGCAGCCAAATACGAGGCCCTTTTACATGGTCTCCGGATGGCAACCTCCATGGGTATTCAACGCCTAGAGGTGCGCGGGGATTCAAACCTCGCAATATCGCAAGTAAATGGAGACTTTGACGCCAAGGATCCGAAAATGGCAGCCTACCGTAACGCCGTCCTAAAAATGTCAGCTCGATTCGAAGGACTCGAATTCCACCATGTAGCCCGGGATAATAACCAGGCAGCAGACGTGTTGGCACGCATTAGCGCAAAACGCGACGCCGTCCCTCCAAACATCTTCCTGGAGTGGCTCTTTAAGCCATCCGTATTATGGGAAGAAGAGTCCGGAAATAACAACCCGGAACCAACTGCACCACCCAGCACGGAACATTCTGACACAATCGGTGGCTCAGCCAATGAAATAATACCTTCAGCCCACGAAATAATGGCAGTAATTGCCCCGTGGACGGAACCATTCCTAGCCTACTTAATTAGGCAGGAACTTCCCGCAGACCAAAATGAGGCCCGCTGCATAGTTCGGCGATCTAAAGCCTACAAGGTCCATGAGGGAGAACTTTATAAGATAAGCACAACCGGAGTCCTTCAAAGGTGTATCTCCGAAGAGGAAGGGCGAAATCTCCTGGCTGAAATTCACGCCAGACTCGGCGGGCACCATGCTGCAGCCCGGGCCCTTGTAGGCAAGGCCTTCCGTACAGGATTTTATTGGCCGACAGCCCGGGCAGACGCTCAGGACTTAGTCGAACGATGCGTCGGTTGCCAGCTCTTTGCTAATCAAAGCCACATGCCACCCACCGCCCTCAAAACTATACCCATCACTTGGCCGTTCGCGGTCTAGGGGTTTGACATGGTTGGACCCCTTAATGGGGGAAAACACAACCAAAAATACTTATTGGTCATGGTGGACAAATTCACCAAATGGATAGAGGCCAAGCCGGTTAAAACGGCAGAATCCGGACCTATGATAGACTTCATATCCGGAGTAGTACACCGTTTTGGCGTCCCCCATAGCATCATCACTGATAACGGCACGAATTTCATGGCCGACAAGGTTAAACTCTGGTGCAAAAACATAGGCATCAAGCTCGACTACGCTTCAGTCTATCACCCTCAAACTAACGGTCAAGTCGAACGAGCAAATGGTCTAATCATGAGTGGCATTAAACCCAGATTAGTGCGGCCCCTCACGGAATCTAACACGCATTGGGTAGAGGAGCTCGACTCCGTACTCTGGGGGCTGTGGACCACGCCAAACCGCACTACCGGATTCACACCATTTTTATGGTATACGGCGCAGAGGCAGTTTTGCCCTGCGACATAATTCATGACTCACCTCACGTGCGCATGTACGAAGAAAGAGAAGCCGAGTTGGATCGGTAGGACAGTTTGGACGCCTTAGAGGAGGAGCGCGACGTGGCAAAATCCCATTCCGCATTCTATCAGCAGCAGGCTCGAAGATATCAAAGCAGAGAAGTATGGGCCAAACCTTACAATGTTGGCGAGCTAGTTCTACGCCTGCCGGACAAGAAAAAGGACAAACTTAAGCCCAAATGGGAAGGTCCCTTCATCATCGACCAAGTCCTTACCGGCGGTGCATACCGTCTACGCAACGCATCTGACAACCGACTCGAGCCGAACACATGGAACGCAGCCCGTCTCCGAAGATTCTACGCCTAGCGCCGGACTCAGAGTTCATCTCCTTCCTCCGTCCACCTTTCATATTTTTTCCTTTTTCGCTGTCTATTGTTTTCCTCCTTTTTCCTCCCTCTTGAGGGTTGACCTGCGCATTGCTCGCACACACTTGATGTGCTACTCGCACTCGTTATACCTGGGGGCTTATTTAACAGAAGCTTATTTATACAGGCTTCATGCCCAACACATGTGTCATGCTTCCGCATGTACCTTTTACTCACCATTATATGCATCGATATGACTTAAGATTTGGCCAAGCTGGGTTGCCTGGCTCCTGTGCTTACCCCTATGTTCCCGATTGTTCGACTAGGAGGTAAAGGGAGTACCTCTGCGATTGCTACTGCCGGGTCAGCCGGATGTGTACCTCAGACTGGGTGAAGCCGAAGGCTAGCGTTCTTAAGGGAATATTCGGTTGGTGATTTGAAAGACGATTTATTACTTATTTATTTATCTGCCCCCAGATGCTTTTTCTGCTCTTTTCGCAGTCCGGACATGCACTTTAGGGCATGCCTCCAAGGGAAAGGAACCCCTAACGGAACTATTCTCCCTGGAAGATGTTTCTTACTAACCATGTAATATAACATAGCTAGTTGGGCACTTGTCTGATAAAGCACTTATGACCCCTACGCCTGGTCTCCATGCATGCCCCGGTTTTTGTATAACCATGAGGGTATTCGGACACACTCCGGACTGTTGGGTCCCAAGGTTGAAGCGAAAAGGTCCGCAAAGACAAACGATCTACAATCCGGCTAGAAGGCATTTTACATGTCATTTTAATTACATCGTCAAGCTGACTGATCGTACTCCTCCTCAATCCCATCTAACAGGCTATCTAGTTTACAGTCCCGTTGGGAATAACTTGCGGCCAACTCTACTTGGCCGTACATCAGGCTCACAGGGATCTCCTTCCCATCAGGCCCCACAGGTCCGACCTCGGCCATGCGGTTTGGATTAGCCTTCATGTACCGCGTCTTCACCATGGCCCAGGCCTCCCTGGCGCCTTGACGGCAGGCCGATATCTTCCACAGACGGAAGCGCTGCCGTACTCCCTAAAGCTTCTCAGCAAGCCCTCCAAGACCCTCGAGTAGGGAGACGGACGGCCATAAGGCCTGAACGACACCGCTCATCGCCTGCCGAACATGTTTGTGCAGTTGCAGCAGCTCGAGAAGAAGGTCACCCGTGGAACCAGGCATTTCCTCCGCCGGACGACCCGTGAGCACACCTACGGACACATTTCTGTCAATCGACTTCCTCGCCGAACTCTTCTTTTCAAAAGAGTTTGCTCAAGCACTTACTGTAAATGCCGCGACGAAGCCGCCGATTCTCCTTTACGGAGTTAGACAGCTGGACCCGAACATCTTTTAGTTCTTCGCCCAGCTGGGTGTTGGCATCCTGGAGTTTGTTCCTCTCCTGCTGCACCCTCATAAGCACCTTCTCGCCGGCCTTCAGCTGGCGCAGCAGATGTTGCTTGTCCGGATCTAGTCTAGCACCCTCTGCAATATTATTGTCAGACTTAACGCACACGCCGCACTTCATAAACTATTTATCTTTTCGAAATATGTATTACCAGAGGGGGTCTCTTCGGCTCCCCCGGCGGCGGCTAGTGCGGCCTCAAGTTGGGCCTTGCATTCTTGAAGCTCCTGGGATAGGTGGGTATTCTTCTCCGTAAGATCCTGCATAACAAATGATCCTTAAATCAGTTAGTTTAACTATTTTATGTCTCGGGGGCTACTGGTATATATAACTATTAAAATTCCTCACCCGTATGTCTTTCACATACTGCTCCGCGGCTCTGGTTAAACCATCTTGAGCAGCACGGAGGTGCGCGTCTCCCGCATTAAAGGCATTCAACGCCTCTGGGAAGAAACACGCTTCATGAAGAACTGTCCGACGGCGCCTGTGATTCATGGCGCTCTCCACTTCAAACCTGGTGGCGGACAGCCTGTCCGCATCCTCCATTGGAGGAGCATCCGGCTCGCGCCTTGCTCTCGCCTCCCCCTCCAGACCAGGTGTTGGAGCCTGGCTGGCGGAGGCTTGGTTGGCAACCTCTCCGGGCATAGTCCGGCGAGCGCTCTTTCTGCTGGTAGAATCATGAGCATTAATATACCTCCCCGGAGTCTTTCCCTTAAAGACAATGGTGCGCCGTACCTTTGCGGCGATGTTTTGATTCGCGCCGCACTCCTCTTCCGCCTGCCGGGCCGCACTGACCCTGGTTGGTCAGTCGCCGCGGGCTCGGCTTCCCGTTGTAAGGGCACCTCCTGCGAAGCACCGTTGGTATACGGTGGTCAGAAATAAGCACTTAAAAGGTAATGGTGTCAGGACTTCGGTCGTACTCACCTGGGAAGCCGGAGATAAACCGGGGTAGTCAGCCGTAATGGCGATTAGAGCATTGTCCATGCTGAGTTGGTGGAACACCCCGTCAATCAGTTCCACCTTTATGTCCGGATCCTCTCCGAAGGCCGGATCAAGGGATCTTCCCAGATCCTCGGGTTGTGGAGTCGGGCTTTGTATGCCCTCCACATCCCGGCGCAGTTCCTGCGTCGAAATCATAAAGTAAGACACTTACCTTTGAAAGCACGGAGCGGATATATAAATGTCCGCTTACCCAGCTCTGAGGGTTATTCATGGAGAATCCATTCAATGGACTCGTGCGGAGGAAGTCCTCCTTCTCCCCCTTGTACAAGCCGGACAGAATCTTCACCAGATCGGCGATCGATCCCGGCCCCTTGCGGCCATGACGGGTGGCGTCATTCTCCCCGTTGAAATCCCACATGGGGTGGCCCCTATATTGGAGCGGCTGCACCCCTCGCATAATGCATGTGGCCATGACTCCAATCATGGTCAGTCCGGAATGGGCCAGTAACCTTATCCGGCCCATCAGATATTCGACGCTCCTATCATCTTCCCGTTGAGGGCTCCGCGGGCGCCAACTCAGGCGTTTCTTCACAGGAGCATTGCTAAACTCCAGGAGACCGATCCGAACTGGATCCGGCAGTGGGGCGTCTTCCATATAGAACCAATCCGAAGGCCAGTCCTCGGACGCCTTCTTTGGGGTTCCGGATAGATATCCGGTCCCGCCGATGCACCATATTTCGGCTCCGCCCACTTGATATATCGACCCCTCATGAGAACGGGGTACGAGGCAAAACAATCTCTTCCACAGTGCAAAATGGGGCTCGATGCCCAAGAACAGCTTGCAAAGAGCTACAAAGCCCGCGATGTGCAAGATGGAGGCTGGTGTGAGGTGGTGCGGTTGGAGTCCATAGAACTCCAGAAGCCCCCGGAGAAACGGATGTATGGGAAATCCGAGTCCCCTTATTAAGTAAGGGACGAAGCATACCCGCTCTCCTTTGGAGGGATTAGGGATGCTCTCCGCCTGCTTCCCACCCTTGTAGGTGGCCAGTCCGGCTCGAACCGGAACCATAAAGGCTAGGGGAAGGTATCCCTCTGCTTGGAGCGTCACTAACTCGCTATGCGGGACTGAATGTCTCCTCCAATCTCCTGGCTGAGGACTGGGAGCGCGAGAGGAGGAGCCGCGTCGACTGTCCATGTTGGAATGGATCTTTGTTAGATGCGCTTCGATGAGTACTTGCGGAAGGAGGATGGTGTGATTCGGATCTGAGTCCTTGCCTCTCTTATAGGCAGCTTATTCGCGCAGCTAGGGGGTAAAACATAAAAATACCCTGGCTTTTCGCATTCATACGACACGTGGAAGAGGGTCATTATTGGACGTAGAAGCCAAGGAGCGCAACATTTATAAGGAAACCGGACACTATTCGGCAAACACATGGAATATGGAGGAGAACCCGCCTTGCAAACGCCGAAGACAATATACACGCCGGACTCATCGTCATTGAAGCCTGGTTCGGGGGCTACAGAGGGAGTCCTAGACTAGGGGGTGTCCGGATAGCCGAACTATCATCATCGCCGGACTCCAAGACTATGAAGATACAAGATTGAAGACTTCGTCCCGTGTCCGGATGGGACTTTCCTTGGCGTGGAAGGCAAGCTTGGCGATACGGATATGTAGATCTCCTACCATTGTAACCGACTCTGTGTAACCCTAGCCCTCTCCGGTGTCTATATAAACCGGATGGTCTTAGTCCATAGGATGAACAACAATCATACCATAGGATAGCTTCTAGGGTTTAGCCTCCTTGATCTCGTGGTAGATCTACTCTTGTAATATCCACATCATCAATATCAATCAAGCAGGACGTAGGGTTTTACCTCCATCAAGAGGGCCCGAACCTGGGTAAAACATCGTGTCCCTTGTCTCCTGTTACCATCCACCTAGACGCACAGTTCGGGACCCCAAGAGGGACGAGCAAGAAGCAATAATCTCTAGGGCTAGACACAACTAGGGGAGAGCCGGTTTACGGCGACTCCTTCATGAGCATAATGAGACCTAGCCACAAACAGCATGTAGGGCTATTACGGGATGATGTTTCCCGGGGCCCGAAGCTGTCTAAATCCTTGTATTGTGTTGCGTCTCTCGATTCCGCCCAACCCCTCTCAAGCTACTACATAGATGCGTTGGCCTCACGACTAAGTCCTCACACTAGGACATCTGACGTGTTAATTCCACGACATAACCCATTTTAAAAAATAACAACCCAATCCATACGTTCAAACAAAAAGTTCAATATTCAGAGAAAAGTAACAGGTCTGATCCAGATATAGAGCACTGAACTTCCATGTTGACAACCATCATAGCCACGTTAACTATCTACTGCCACTAGTACTCTAGTAGTGTAAAAATACTAACTTACTCTTACCATGTGTTTGGCAATATTTGGGAAGGGGAATGGGAGTTTACAGTAGGTAGTTATATTGAGATTAGACATGGGATGAGTCATTTTATTCCCAATCCTCTCTTTGGCAGATAATAGGAATTTTGTGTGAGAATTAAGGACAAATTGTATTCCTTTGTTTGGTTCATGGGAATTGATGAGGGACTAGACAAAGGAAGTTAACATAAGTTATGATGAATGGTTAAGCTTGACTCACTAAAAAAAATTCCCTCCTAACTCCCATCCCCTCCCCTGTTAATAAAAGGGTGGGAGTTGGAGTCTCAAGTCCCATGACTATTCCCTTATGAATTCCCAATCCCTCCAACCCGCTTCAATTCCCATTCCCTAGCTCTAACTAGACGATGCCAGCCGCCATCTGCGGTACACGCTAAACACCGGCACCGATGTCCTCCTCCTCGCCTCAGACTTGCCAGAGGTGCAATAGGGCATGTTGCTCGCGCGCATGGGCTCTTTCCATGCCGGAGTGGTCCACCAAAGCTTCAGCTTCTAAGAGGGAAACCCACTTGATGAACTGGTAGTAAAATTCGGTGTTGCGAACGCGTGCGTCCCTGACAGCCTCCAGGGCTATTTGCCGGGCACCAGCCTCCACGTAGTCGGCCCAGGTGCAGGCGCTCTGCTCGTGACTCAGAGCGTCGATGCACTGCTGCTCCATATCCTGCTGGCAGTGCAAATCCGCGATACGCCACTCCTCCACCAGGCGGTCGCGCTCCAACAAGTCCTCATACTCCGCATTACCATCTAAAGACCGATAGAATGCCTCCTCCCTCCGTATGCCTTCCGGTGAAAAACAGAACACTAGTTCCGGTAGTGACCGCCTCCGGCGTCGCCTATTGCGGACGGGCGAGGGCATGACGGATGTGGCAAGAGCAAGGGCCAGTGGCGAGCAACGTCGGGCCGGTGGGGGCTTATGACGATAGGGCGAGTTGGGTGATGGTGCTACTCAATTGAGGTGTTCAATTTTGGATTTAGTTCACTATTTTAACCTGGTGAACGAGCTATTTCATTTTGGGTTTGATTCCCGTTTTGAGTGGGTCAACTATTTGTCACATAGTAAATCGTTAGCAACGAGCATGTAAAAGCACATTAGTCCCGAGCATCATCTCACCATGTAAAAAAGAAGTGGCAAGTTAATATTTCGAAATTTGATTTGAATCGACTTGGTAAGGTAGACGTGGATGCTCGTTCTCCCAAAAATTGAATGAATCGCTAAACACCCTCTGGTCGGTGGATTTCGCCCGAGCAAATAAATAAGAGAAGCAAAATTACTGGCCTATGTGGGACACTCATCAATTAGCCCGTTGTACATCGAGGGTAGGTTCATAACTTCATCCAAGCGCGCCTTCTCCTCGGCCGAAATGACAGGTGTTGAATAATTCATAAACCATGGGCGGTAAAACACCCTCTCCTCGCCCAAAATCACTCACGCAGACTATTTCAAAACATGCCCTCCTTGCCGGAAATCACTCGCGCCCACTATTTCAAAGCATGCCCTCCTCGCCCGAAATCGCTCGCGCCCACTATTTGGGAGAAGCAAAGTTACTCTACTATCCCTGACCCTCAGTACGAAGACCCAAGCCCATAAGCCTAAAGGCAGGGGTAGAACTATAACCCCCCCCCACCACACACACACACATTTCAGACAAATGCGTCCATAAGACATGGTTCCCTCTCCCAATTCCCCATTCATACATCATGGGCGCCAAATCACCCTCTCCCCGGAAGCTTCCTTCTCCCCAGCCGCGAAACCTCAGCCCCTCCTCCATGGCGCCCCCCAACACACCAGATTCACCGCTGCCCTCCTCCCCAATGCTGGAGACACTGTCCATTTGCCGTCGTGCACTAGGCCGTGTGCCTCTTACTCCATGCTGTCGGAGCTGCCTCGACAACGGCCGCGTGAACCGTCCCAGAGCCGAGTCACCCCCTCTGTTGTGCACGGCGCCAGAGCGGCTCCAACTTCGGAAGCATCCAGGGCCCCAGTGCTGCTTCCCCGTAGCCGTTGATTATCGTGACATCTCTGCTTTCCTGCCGCCGGTAGCCATCGCAATTGCGCCGGCCTCGCCGACTCGGCAGTTGGAGCTGCCTACTTCACCAGGCCGCAAGATAGGTCGTACACTCATCTTAAATCACTTTATTTAGGTGTCAGTTGTCTGAATTTTTATTCGGGGCCAATTGATTACCAATGGGAAGTAACACCCCTCGAGGCGGCAGGGCTCCTAGGCTGCCGGTTGGCTGGTGTCTAACGTAAGGGTGCAGGGGCGCAAGTTCGCTGCGGAAGCAGTGCTTAGGTAGCTATCTTAGAGTTGCGTGGGCTGAAGGTACTGCCGCCGCAAGATATGGATGATGGCGAGTCTTTGTGTATTAGACGGGGGCGGCACAACCATGGTAGTGCGGTGGGGCGGGGAGCGGGGTTTTGGTCGGAGCTCTCGCGGCCAGGGATGGCGGAGGCAGGCTACTCTGCCGGTGGTCGCTGCCTCTTCTGGAAAGATTCTGAACTGTGTCAGCCGGGAGGCACAAGACAACCATCAAGCCATCCGGCGTAGATCGGACAGTACCAAAATAAAATAAAATCGTGTCACCCCAATTTAGTTTTCATTCAATAGACATGTGACCACTCTCGTACCTTACTGTTGATCTCTTAGGGTATTTCTTCAGATCAGAGATATGTGTCATTCGTAACATTTTGCGTTTTATGCATCTTCAGCCACACTGTCTTCCTTGTCACCGCAGCTGCTCCAACAAGGGAAGCTTACACCAAAAGGGAGCTATAGTCCCCACTCAACAGTTCCCTACATCGAATGTGTGTGCCCGACATGGACCGCCACAACAACTGCAGGGCCATCGACAAGTCAGCACATGATACTCACTCCTATGGATGGCGTCTAGATAGGTTGTACCCTCATCTTACTTGTGTGCAACATTTATGGCTTTGTTATTCATCTAAGCATGGAAAATAGATTATCACACTTCATTGTATATTCATGCTGATCTCTTAAGAGTCTTGTTCAGGATTTAAGGTTGTTCCATAGTTCAGATAAGAGACTTGTTCTTTAGGTAATGATGTTCCATAGTTATCATCCATCAGCCAATGCTATGCCACAGGCCGGTGATTATACCAGTTCTAGTATTACCTATGTTGGTCTAGTTAATCAAGAGTACAAATGATACATATTCTGTAGCTTTCGTCTTTGTTGTCCCTTTAGTTTTTGAGACATGTTGCTGCTAGTTAAGCCCGGTCCTACTATTTATGTCGTCTCCTACTAGCACTCATTACATAAATCTAACAACTAGTTATCTTCCATGCATGTTAGATATAATTACACACACTGATATATCCACAAGAACCTCACAGAGCAATGTAACAGCCAACAAACTTGACGTCAATGATACCCAATATGATGGAACAGGTAAAGGTAGTTCTTCAGAAGACTTGCAAAAAGATGATGAATCCTATTCACCCCACAAGGTCATGTCTCTAACTTGGCCCATCATATGGGTGCAACATGCATATAATGTCCTGGAGTGCATCTACTCTGTTGCAATGCCATGTGCTTAGCCTGCTAATCATGCATGTAAATATGTCATGCCTTCCTGTTTTTCAGTATGTATTGCATTCATGATAACATGTTTTCAAATTCAAGTACTGTCATTCTACTCTGTCGCAATTCCATCTGCTTTGTTTGGACATCATGCTTTTGAATATCTTATGCATTGTTATTCATTAGTGTGTACTTCATCTGTCTACCATACCATATATTTTTTACATTGAAGTGATGTTCTAGTGGTCTTGTAATGCCATCTTAGTTTCCCAATCATACACGCATATGTTGCCTTAGAGTTTTTCTGTATGTATTCCACTATCATACAGTTTTACATTCAACTAGTGTTTTTTACTCTATTGTCCTGTCGTATCCCTAGCTCTTACATCATACTCCCTCCGTCCGGATTACATGTCTTAGAAATGGATAAAATGGATGTATCTAGAACTGAAATAGGCCTAAACACATCCATTTATTTCCAGATGGAGGGAATACATGTCAATATGTCATGCCTTTCTATCCTTCAGTACCTATTCCATCTCTCTATCGTAGCATGTGTTATAACTAAAGCACCATTCTTCTATATAAGGCATGCAAGGGGAAGACGACTATGTTAGAATCTGAAGGGTTACAAACAAGGTCTTTGCAAAAGATCGAAATGCCAGGAGATAGTAAACCAACTCCAATGTTCATAGATACTTATCTAGCATATGGAAATCCAACTCCTACTAATAATAAGCAGATTCAAGTGGCCAAAGAACTAGTCCACTCCAGTCCATCAAAAATATGTCAACTCCTTCTAAAAAGCGTGTGTGTATCCTCACGTCATGAAATTTTATAGCATTCAGATCATATTTTCTACATGTTTCTTACCCATCTCTCTTTTAGAAAATAAGCTTAAAGGATAGAAGACTTTCTAAACTAGGATCGTGTTCGAGGAAAGTATCTTGCGGGAATTCTCTGTGCTCCAATGCTGATCTAAGTATGTGTTGTATATCACTAAATTTTTACATTAGCATGTATTATGTTATTGGGCGTGAATCCAACCTTTATCTGATCTAAATTTACTTGTAGCAAAATGTATAATTAAAGGCGACAATGTTGATTTTTGTAAGGAAAACTGCTTGGTAGTTTTGCATACTGAGCTGCATGAGTGTACTATCTCATATCATGCACATTACTAAATTGTAGTGATGTTGTAGTTGCCCAATCATTCATTGTGTCAAAGCTAATTTCCTTTTACCTTACCTGGCTGATGATAGTTGTGCCATATAGTGTTAATTTGGTGTAGGCTTGTGTTGTCTGGTTGCCCAAACATTCGTTGCATCAATGTTGCTTTCCTATCATCTCACCTAGCCAATGATAGCATTGCTAGTGTGTTAATTTGGTGCAGGCTATTGAAGATAAGAAGACAAACTTTGAAAACAGCAAGGCAACCCCATTGTTTCTTTCTAATAAATCTAGGCCATGTAATTTGGCAATAACTCTTGATTAATTTTTTCGGTTCCCCTCCTAATTTATGTTATGATGCAGTGGTCGAGACACTCTCCACTATCAATAATACAAGCCTGCCAAAATCGCCATCCGAATCTGTTGAGTTTCTCTGTCTCGAATCCAACAGAAAAAATGTATGTTTGTGAACGAATTACTGGCTGAAGCAATCATGGAAATCATGGAGGAATCAGAGGTGCACATTCTTGCGCAACAACAACTGATCAATGTTTTCAGAGACAGTGTAGCAAAGAAGGAAGAACTTGCTCACATGCTTGTGAGCGTCATCCGTGTTGAGGTTGCAGATTGTGAGGTTGTATATCGTTAAGTTCTGCTCATTTATTTGCACTGGCATCAATCTTTGATTGCCCAGTCGATGTAATTTTTGTAATATATCCTGGATGTGCAATGTTTTTCCTTGTATGCCATATGTTTGCTTAGCGTGCCTCGCATTCCAGCAAACTGGTTGCTAGGAAGGCAAAAAAACAGTGAAATTATTAGTTAGCACGAACAGTCGTGGGCCCTATATGAAGGAATGGGCTTCCCTAATGGGCTCGCATGGGCCAAAATTCTCATAGGCCTTTGATTGATCGATTTTTATCCTTTCCATAATTTCTCGTCGTAATGGGTTGAAATTATAGCTGGGACGGAATTGACATTATCTAATTGGGTCAACTGACATGTTCCAACTTTAGCGGGCCCATTAAGTTAATGGGCCGTAACAAGGCCAAAAGCACCATTGGGCGCTATAATTGAAACGAGCCAATAGTTAGTGCTCTTCCATGTTACCTCCCGGGTCATTAACAAGCCGACATCGAAGCAGGTAATAAATGGGCCCATTCGACTTCACGGGCCGTTAACAGGCCGATACTAAGGCCGGGCTATTTATGGCCCAACAGCATTTTGGGCCTTTAGTAGGCCGAAAAGACAGCGGGCTCGTACTGGACCATGAAGAGCATGGGCCGCTAAGAGGCCGAAAGGCGGTCGAACTTTATATGGGCCAAATGTGTTGTGGGCCTTTAGCAGGCCAAAAGAGAAACCGGGTTGGTATTGGTCATGATGAGAATGGCCCGTTTATAGGCCAAAAATCAGGTCCAACTACAAATGGCCCAACTCATTTATGGGATATTAACGGACTGAAAGACACACCGGGCTGGAAATTGGCCCAACACTTAAATGGGTTGCTAAAAGGCCGATAGACGTACATCCTGAAAATTGGCCCATCCATTGAATGGGCCATTAACAAGCCGAAACCACATGGGGCCGATATTGAGCCCAAATATATAGTGGGTTGTTAACGGACAATGGTGTCAAATAGTTAACAGGCTATTGACGGGCCGAATTGGCACATCTCGTATGGGCCGTGGGCTTAAATGGACCATACAGAAGTAGGCCCTATATGGGCCAGCCTGCTAATTTTGACTACCGACCTCTTTCACCTAAATGGGCCACTGTTGGGCCTTGCCACGTGCTAAGGTATCATAGGCGACTCCCATACAATGAGTGGATGACATCTATCCCAATGCTGAGCCGACACGTGGATCCTCCGCCGAATGAGAATTTTACACATGGAAAATCCCCATTGGTCAAGGTTGTTAACGGGTTATCGGATCCAAACCGGAACCCGATAGCTTAACGGTGACCCATTATGATGGATTCCATGTGTCGGTTACCCTTGACGAAAACACTTCAATGACGCGCCATTTATCATCATGGAAGTGGACACTTCTATGATGATAATTTTGGTATTGTCATGGAACACTTCTACGACAGCACATGTATGACTATCTTGATTTTGTCATAAAATCATCATGGATGTACATGCATGATAGAAAACGTGACCTACTATGAAAAACACATATCATTGCTATGTCTTGAGCTTGCGTTGGTTTTCCTTAAAGAGGAAAGGGTGATGCAGCAATAGTAGTGTAAGTATTTCCCTCAGTTTTTGAGAACCAAGGTATCAATCTAGTAGGAGGCTCCTCAAAAGTCCCACGCACCTACACAAACAAACAAAGAACTCGCAACCAACACAATAAAGGGGTTGTCAATCCCTTCACGGCCACTTGCGAAAGTGAGATCTGATATAGATAGTATGATAAGATAAATATATTTTTGGTATTTTATAATATAGATTGGAAAAGTAAAGATGCAAATAAAAGTAGATTGAAAGCTTATATGATAAAAGATAGACCCAGGGGCCATAGGTTTCACTAGTGGCTTCTCTCAAGATAGCATAAGTATTACGGTGGGTCAACAAATTACTGTCGAGTAATTGATAGAAAAGCGAATAATTATGAGATAATCTAGGCATGATCATGTATATAGGCATCACGTCCGCGACAAGTAGACCGACTCCTGCCTGCATCTACTACTATTACTGCACATATCGACCACTATCCAGCATGCATCTAGAGTATTAAGTTCATAGGAACAGAGTAATGCATTAAGAAAGATGACATGATGTAGAGGGATAAACTCATGCAATATTATATAAACCCCATCATTTTATCCTCGATGGCAACAATACAATACGTGCATTGCTACCCTTATTGTCACTGGGTAAGGACACCGCAAGATTGAACCCAAAGCTAACCACTTCTCCCATTGCAAGAAAGATCAATCTAGTAGGCCAAACCAAACTGATAGTTCGAAGAGACTTGCAAACATAACTCAATCATACATAAAAGAATTCAGAGGAGATTCAAATATTTCTCATAGATAAACTTGATCATAAACCCACAATTCATCGGATCTCGACAAACACACCGCAAAGAGAGTTACATCGAATAGATCTCCAAGAAGATCGAGGAGAACATGGTATTGAGATCCAAAAAGAGAGAAGAATCCATCTAGCTAATAACTATGGACCCGAAGATCTATGGTAAACTACGCACAACTCATCGGAGGGGCTATGGTGTTGATGTAGAAGCCCTCCATGGTCGATTTCCCCTCCGGCGGAGCGCCGGCGAAGGCTCCAAGATGGGATCTCGCGGATATAGAAGGTTACGGCAGTGGAAATTGTTTTTCGTTGGCTCCATGGATGTTTCTAGGGTACGTGGGTATATATAGGAGGAAGAAGTAGGTCGGTGGCCGCCCGAGGGGCCTACGAAATAGGGGGCGCGCCCTGTAGTGGTGGGCGTGCCCTCCATCCTTGTGGCCGCCTCAGCTGCTTCTCGGCTTGCACTCCAAGTCCTTTGGATCACGTTCGTTCCAAAAATCACGCTCCCGTAGGTTTCATTCCGTTTGGACTCCGTTTGATATTCCTTTTCTTCGAAATACTGAAATAGGCAAAAAAACAGCAATACGAGTCGGGCCTCCGGTTAGTAGGTTAGTCCCAGGAATTATATAAATGTGTAAAATAAAGCCCATAAATATCCAAAACGGGTAATATAATAGCATGGAACAACAAAAAATTATAGATACGTTGGAGACGTATCAATCATCACGAAAGTGTATTTTTTTGTAGTGCTATCTCTATCAGATCTCACTCCTGTTCGTCACCATGAAGGGATTGGCCACCCCTTTTTCACGTTGTGTGCAAGTGTTTGTTAGTTTGTGCAGGTGCATAGATTGGAGACTTTCTTGTGCCTCCTACTGCATTGATACCTTGGTTCTTAACTGAGGGAAATACTTATCTCTACTTTGCTGCATCACCCTTTCCTCTTCAAGGAAAAAAATCAATGCAAGCTGAAGAAATAGTATGGTTCTGGAACTTGCGGCAGCTGGAATTATTTTGTGTCGTCTCCCCTAGGGTTTTTGGAATATTTGGGTATTTATAGAGCTGAGAGGCGGTGGAAAGGACCTGTGTGGGCCCTACCACCCGCCAGGGCACGCTAGGGCCTCTGGCGCACCTAGGTGGGTGGTGGGCCCCACGGGCCTTCCCTCGTGCACTTCCTTGGCTCCCAGGTTGTCTTCTGGGCAGAAAAAAATCTCCAAAAATTTTCGCCGTGTTTGGACTCTGTTTGATATGGATATTCTGCGATGTAAAAAACAAGCAAGAGACAACAATTGGCATTGGGCACTATGTCAATAGGTTAGTCCCAAAAAATGATATAAAGTTGCTATAAAATGAATGTAAAACATCCAAGAATGATAATATAACAACATGGAACAATCAAACACTATAGATACGTTGGAGACGTATCATCCCTCACATGGGAGGTGTTAGCTACTAGGATGGGACACAATAGTGGCAACTTTTGACTTTCGACGACATAATGGAAATCCATGTATAGGGGTCGTCTGTGGTGTCCTCAAAAGATACACCTGTTCAACATGGTGCAACAAGGATGTCCTGCACCACCTTGCGGGATGGTCAAAAGGCCTGCCCTCTTTATCTGTCAGGGCGAAGGGAGCACCACTGGATTTCTCTCTCTCTCTCCCTTTCCTTCTCTTTCTCTCTCGGGATGAGGTTGGACGAATGACGGTCAACATCGAGAGGAGACAGGGCTGGGAGTAGTATAAATAGGAGGAAGCTAAGACTTGGGAGGGGTCGATTCATGGCAACTCAAAACACATATTGTAGCCAGTATAAAGAGAAATATTAAACAGAGCAGGAGTAGGGTGTTACACCTACACGGTGGCTCAAACCTGAGACGCTCCCGTGTGTTCTACATTATGTTCCTTTTCTCTAGCGATCAAAAACTTAGGAAGCTAGACAGATTCAGTCCCTGGTCGAACTCACAAAGGATTGTAGCCGACAACCCAATGTTTGGTTCTCAGACTCTCGTCTTGTGTCGTCTTTGTCGACCCTTCTCCTCAGAGCCCCGGGGTCGGATCATTCATGACTTCAAAATAGTCCAAGGCGCCCTTCGCCTTGGTGCTCAGTAGGGAGGCATGCTCCTTGTTATGGTATCAGCATCAGGAGGCCTTTGACACCACCCAGGAGGTGCCCCCGCTTCAGCCTCCACCTCCCACTCCCCCAGGAGAAGGATATCGCACCTCTTAGCGGGATCGTGAGGTGGGTGCTACAGACGGTGTAGGCAGCGGGGCTGATGGACATGCCTCTCCGGCAGAACCCCTTCAGACCCCAGCTCCTCCATGACGGGAGGGGCGGACTCATGTCTTCGTCGCCCCGTTGGCGACCATGGCTCGCACCATCTACACGCCGTCCATTGCACTTCTAGCGATGCACAAACTCTAGCGGTACCCACCGCCAGAGGCCGAACATGGCCCTTGGTGTGTGCAGATTGCTCACCTGCTCGGCATCGCGCAGCAGGCAAGGTCATAGTCACGGACGCCATCATGGCGAAACCCAGAGCTTTGTGTGTGCCGGAGCACACGCTGCCGCCCCAACATCCGCAAGAAGGCAAGCCGCACCAGGCTCGTGAGTGCATAACAGGAGGGGCGGACTCATGACCCTTGAGTTTCTTAGTACTCGGCCACATAATTTTGGTTTGGTGCTAAATGCATATGAGCAGGAGTGGATCACTTTCGGTCTCTTAGACCAAGACTTCAACATCACTCTTGATGAGTGGTGTAATCATTGTGGCTTCACCAAAAATAATGGAGATCTTTGATATGTTTATGATTTCACTAACCCGCACCCATGGCAATCCTTCTACCAGATGATCATCGATGGCTCAAGGCAAAGAGCCAGTTGCATTAAAAGTTCTGTTATATGCTATTTCTATTATGTTCTCACTAACGCGTTGTAGGCACGAGGAGAAGTTTCTATGGTGAATGATGAGAATGTGCTAATTCAATGGAAAGCAACAAACCTTGTGTCGCAGTTCAACATGATCACCTATGGGGCCATCAGCCGCTTGTGGTTCGGCTAGGAGAAAGGGCACGTTGCACAAAAAGCAGAGGCTGTCGAGCAGCACGGTAGTGGTGGCACGAGTGGTTTTTACCTAGGTTCAGGCCGCCAGGAGGCATAAAACCCTACTCCTGCTTTGGTGGATTGATGAGAGGACCGTAGTGAAGACGCAACGCTCAAGCCCGGCAAGGTCGCCTTGGGGAGAGAAGCTACGCGTGTATGGGTGTACGAGGGTCCGAATCCTTTCTAAGGTTGCCTCAGCCCTCCTTTTTTAGGTCAAGGGGTTACCACAATAGCAAAATAGTCATTATCCAGTGATTAGATAGCCACAGTGCCATCATACCTAACTCTATAGACAGGACAAGGCGCATTAAATGCACTGCTTAGTGTCATGTCATGGATGTAGCTTGGCAAGCCTTACTACTCCATTCAACCACCTTCTCATCTGCCTGCATGACACGCCCCTAGACGGGTGTCATTTAGGGGTGATCTTCCTCAGAAATGGCTGCCACATGCCAAATGACAGCCACTTAATCACTTGGGGGTTCGATACCACACCGACAAGTGACTTGCCTTGCTGTGAGGTGGAGCCTTGGCGGAAAAGCAGGCCGCCAGCGTCCCAGCAACCCTTGCCGGGGAGGTCTTGGGACTTGCCCTTGGGATTGCCTCGACCTAACCAGGCTCGCCTGCCCGGGAAGGGAGGTTTTTCCCTTAGTGATCTCTTGATCCTTCGGCTTGTCTTGGTCTCTTGATGCTGCTTGCTTTTTTGCTGCCGTGCCTGAGGCTGGCGTGTCTGTGCACAAGTCAGGGGGAAACATACGCCCCTTTTTGTGTACCTCGACACCCTGACATCCTATATTCGCCCAACTTAGGGGCAATACTTTTGCTACACCTCAAGCATCAAGCAAATCATGCACAAGGATATATCATGTGTGGAGGAGTGATCACCATGTTAGCCAACGTCCTTGGTCTCAACTACAAGCAGCTTCACCCAATTGGTGGAAGGAGATGCAACTTTTGACCAAGATGGCCCAGAACCTGAACAAGTTGATGAAAAAGAAATTTGCACCGACGAAGAGGAGGAGCAGCCCAAAGAACAGCTACAACAAGAAGCCTACACCACCTACTCAGACCTATATAGTCTCCGGGGTTCTATCATATGAGCAATCTCGTCGAGTCCCCTTGAGACACGTCTGCCTACATGAGTTCAAGCTTCTCCAACTGTATCCAAGGATGGGCTCCTGACCAACCGCCGCAATGATCCGGCCGGTTTGAGCTTGCAAAAGCTTAAGCTAGGGGGAGGTCATCACCACGTCTACCTCAAGAGGCGGCGGCAAGGATGTACTTCAGCTCCTTGAGCTTAAAAACACTCATGTTAGTTTGCTCCAACACTTTGCTTTATTTGCTTTTTTGTTTTGCCGTTGTGATTTTCTTTTGCAAGTTAGATTTCCAACCCCCCCCCCAAATAGAATAAGCTTTTCTTTGTTATTTTTTTGTCCATTTTAAATTTTTTTGGATTCTTGTTTCTATAACATAGGAGTTGATCTACGCCAACAACATGGAATGCAAGCATAAGGAAGAAAAGTGTGTAAATGCACAATCATGAAGGTTTTTTTATGATTCCCGTCTTTCGCACTTGAAATACTTAAGAGTAGACGTAGTAATAGTATGTGTGATGTGTGCAAGAGGTGTCAGATATCGGGTTCCGGCAAAACCCTTAAGGTTCGAACTCTGGGGTGCGCACGAAGATCTTCTCCCTACAGATCCACGCCCCAAAGCCTCATCACAAATCTAAGCTACACGATGAACAACACAAGGGACACTAGGTTTATACTGGTTCGGACCACCGTCATGGTGTAATACCCTAATCCAGTGTGTGGTGTGGTGGATTGCCTCTGGGGCTGATGATGAACAGTACAGAGGAAGAACAGCCTCGCGAGGGGTGTTCTTGAGCTGGTGCGCTACTTCTATTTATAGGGGCCCTGGTCCTCTTCCCAAATATTGAGCGGGAAGGGAGCCAACAACGGCCATTTTGAAGGGGGACAACTAGTACAAGTTATCCTGACTAAAGTTGGTCTTCGACTGCCAAAGGCACTGGCGATGACGTCGTCTTGGGCTCCACGGTGACCTCCGTCCTGCCGCTCTGCTGGTCCTGGTCTTGTTGCACTGATATGGTAACATTTGCTTGATGCCTCGGTACTCCACGCCTGTGCTTGCCCCCTTTGCACCAAAGAGGAAACAAGGACACTGCACTGGCTGGCGCCCGCCTGGTCTCGGTCATCATGGCTGGCGTCACGAGCACCTTGCGAGGTACTCCTTGCCTTGATCTCTCTGCCTCCTCGCGAGCCTGCCTGGTGAGTCCGCCCCTGAGGAAGCCTTGCCTCATCCGCCCTGCGAGGCTTGGCCCCTCGCGATGATCTTGAGTTTGGGTTGATGAAGATGGGCCGTACTGGGCCACTGCTTGAGCCACGCCGCAGGCCACAGGCTGGCAAGTCTGGGGACCCCCGTTCCCAGAACACTGACAGTAGCCCCCTGCGGCCTTTGTCGTCGCGTGGCAGTTGATTGGACATGGGCGTCTCCGCTTCCCCACGCTGCCTCGGCAACTGCCCGATTTGACGAGTCCCTGCTGCATGCAAAAAGAGTCATGATTACCTGCGATCGTGGAGGCCAACGGTTGGCCTCTTCTGGGCTATAAATGCGGAGGGGCGCAAGCCCCCGCCTGCACATCTCCCTTCCCCCTGCCTGTTTCTTCTTCCTCCTTGCTCTGGTTGATTTCTCTAGTTGCTTGTTGTGTCCCATGGCACCCGGGAAGAGGTTCTCGGCCGCGGAAAAGGGGAAGGCTTGCCAGGAAGGGTCTGGCTCTCCTCCGCTCAAGCGCGGCCGTGGTCGTCCCCACAAGCACCCCACGACTCCTGCAGTGGCTCCTCGTGGTCGCAGTGGTGGTCCTTTGCGCGGTGATGGCCGCCCGGTTGGCGGGGGAAGACGCGTCGTGGCTGCACGGCCTCCCTGGACATGCTTTCACTCGGTAGAGGTGCTGTCGGAGTTTGTCGTGTGGTCGGCAGATCCGGCCGGCAACTGGCTCCAGCTCCCCCGCTTCTTTGCCGGCGAACTACCGGCCGATGGCCCTGGTGGGCTCTGGCTACAGGCGGACGGCTGTTGTAGCAGGGCTTCCTGGGTCGTGGTAGAAATCTCCGTCACCGGGAATGTGGCCCTGGCCCGCGAATGGCAGACGTTTGCCCGCGCGCGCGGCCTGGGCCAGCGGTGCACCCTCCACTTCAAGTTCGATGGTGACGCGACCCTCTACGTGAGGGTGTTCGGACAAGATGGCCGCCGTGTTGGGTGTTGCCCCGAAGGCGATGATGGCGATGAGGTGCTTGGCCTTAGAGATGGCCGCAGCGAGGGCGAAGGCGAACCTACTCCTAGCAGCGTCCGCAGCTCGTCGAGCTTCAGCAGCTCCTCCTCTAGCGACAGCTCCTCCAGCGGTGGCCGCGACCAGCCACCACATTGTCGCGCCCGCCTGGAGGGCGGTAGCGGGTTGTCCCGCCACCGTGCCTTGGTGAAGCGCGAGGCGGAATCGGATTGAACTCGGGAGAACGGCGTGGATCCCTCCTCGCGAGCCATCGCGGGGTGCACGCTGTGTTTATTTTGTTTTTCTCCTTTTCCTGCATTGAGAGAGAGAAGTACGGTGCCCCGTGGGGGCGTGCAAGACTATTATCCTTAATTATCATGCTATTTCTATCATTCCCGTGATGTGTGATGGTGTTGCGGCTACGTGCTTGCGCATAGGAACAACTTAGCTCAGGTTGTTCACTGCGGTTTTCGCCTCGCGAGGTACTTGCCTGAGGCCTCGCCGGGTGTCTTGAGGTCTACAAAGATCAGTCGGGAGAATAGTTTTCAAACCTTTGTCGTGAGGGTGACCAACTTAGGTCCAGCGATTTGCGTCGTGATGCCCGTGGGGCATGGACCGGGAGGGATGCTCCCGCTGTGAACTTGAGTGAGGGAGCCTCACGAATCAGACGAGAAAAGGCTAACGAGGGTGCCCGCGTATCCCCCTTGCGAGGCTTGCGAGAAAGAGAACGAGCCGAGCGAAAGCCAGAGACGGAGAACATGGCCAGGGGACGGCAAACAACACTAGGAGCAACTCCAATAAAAGTTCAAACAAGGGAGAACAAGCCAACTGCGGAAAGCAAATGAAAAGCCGCGTCCGGCGTCTAGTCTAGTCTTCGACGTCTTCTCACCAGCACGGAGCTAAGTGCTGCCACTGGGCGTGGGCGGGAGCCCCGAGTCCCAAGGGCGGCACTCCGGAGACTCCGGGGCGTGTAGAGCCCCACCTCATTATTACGTGGGAGTGTCACGGGCTGCGAGCTTCACAGGCGCTGGGCCTTCTTCACAGGCACCAGGCCTTTCTTGGGGCGGCGAGCTTCACAGGCACCAGGCCTTCTTTATAGGCACTGCGCCCTTATTCACAGGCACTGGGCCTTCTTTACAGGCACTGGGCCTTACTTCAAGGGTAGAACCTCCGAAGGTGCTGAATGTTCCACGCGTTCGGAATGGGCACCCCTTCCTGGGTCTCCAAGCGTGTGGCGCCAGGTCTGGAAACATGAACAACCTTGAACGGGCCCTCCCACATGGGCGAGAGCTTGTGCAACCCTTCCTTGGAGAGCACCCGCCTGAGCACGAGGTCACCTACCTCAAGAGTCCTGGGGCGGATGTCGCGGCAGTGGTACCGCTGCAGCGCCTGCTGGTATCTTGCTGCTCGTAGTGTTGCCTCCCATTAGTGTTCCTCCGCCAGCACGAGGTCCATCCCCCGCATGGCATCCTGCTGCACTTCATCAAATGCTAGGACCCGCGTGGAGTGACGCCTGACCTCGTGAGGGAGGACCACCTCTACTCCATAGACGAGGAAGAACGGGGTCTCGCCAATCGACTTGGTGGCGGTAGTGCGGATGGACCACAACACATACTGGAGCTCATCGTACCAGCCCCTGCCGCTGGCCTCCAGCTTCTTCTTGAAGGTCCTGGTTTTGAGGCCTTTCAGGACCTCTGCGTTGGCGCGTTCAGCCTGGCCGTTACTCCGGGGTTGTGCCACCGAAGCGTAGCATATCTGCGTTCCAAGGTTAGCACAATATGTTTTGAAGAGATTGCTGGTGAACTGCGAACCGTTGTCCGCGATGATGCGATTAGGGACCCCGAATCGGCTCACGAGGCCCTTGATGAACTTGACTGCAGAGCCAGCTGGGATCGTGCGGACGGCTTCCACCTCCACCCACTTTTTGAACTTGTCAATGGCGACGTAGAGGTAGCGGTAACCCCCGGGTGCTTGAGGAAACAGGCCCAAGATATCCAGCCCCCAGATCATGAACGACAACGAGAGTGGGATGGTCTATAGGCCCTGAGATGGCTGATGAATCTGCTTGGCGTGGAATTGGCAGGCTTCACAAGCCTTCACCAGATCGATCGCGTCGTTGAGTGTTGTAGGCCAGTAAAACCCGCTGCAGAACGCCTTGCCAACGAGGGTTCGGGATGACGAGTGGTGCCCACAATCTCCACCATGAATGTCTGCCAGCAACTCCTTCCCCTGTTCCCTGGAGATGCAATGTAGGGAAACATCGTTTGTCTGCTTTCGGTAGAGCTCTCCGTCTTGGATGCAGTAGAATGTGGCCTGCTGGGCCACGCGTTCCGCATCCTTTTCTTTCTCTGGTAAAGCCACTTGCATCAGGTAATCCTTGAACTCCGCAGTCCAGCATCCCTCCCGAGGCTCTAGCTCCATGTCACATCCCTAGCTTCTGGTAATGCTCTAGGCTAGCTTCATGTGTGCATCATGTTTAAATTCTGAAACTTGAATTGAGGAATATTGGAAGCCTCAAAAACCTTAAATAAAAGAGGGGCAAAAACCCTAGAAATCTCATTCATTGCTCCAAAATGCTCTTCTTAAATGTTTGATAATTTTTGGTAAGGGTTCTGGTCCCAACCAAAATATTGAACATTTTTAAGGATTTATTTTTGGGACTTTGGATTTAATTCATTAGCTATTTGAATTTGAATTATATTCATATAATTAGAATATAATTTCAAATACCCCCGAAATATTTATAAGCTTTTGGAAAAGTCCATCTAGCAATATAAAATATTCAGAGGAGTTTTTAGCATTGTTTGAATTATTATTTTTTAATTCAAAACAGTGGCAAAAGTTTAAATAAAACAAAACAGAAGAAAAAAATAAAAAGAACAGAAGCCTACCTGGGCCACTTACCTGTAGCCGGCCCAGCTGGCCAGCTCCTCCCGCTGGCCCAGCCCACCGCTACTCCCCCCCCCCTCTGTCGTCTTCCTCCCCGACAGGGGAACGGCGTGTGCCCGACGCTCGCCGGCACGCGCGCGCGCCACCTCC